>NC_068422.1:10412053-10609553 GCF_023373465.1 Oncorhynchus keta | reverse complement strand
CTCCACAACCCAGGACCCAGGACCTCTGTAATAACATTACAAAAGACTCTATCCATCGACAGCACAGCCAGGCTGAACGGAGGCGGTCCACAACCCGGACACTCCACAATAAATATCACATTATACTAGCTGCTAGGAGACTTAATTAGTACAACAACAGATGGCTCAATTGCTGTTTGGGACGCACACGTTTTTGTCTCATTTGGAAAGAAATGCTCAGCGAATCAGAGAGGAGGATGCAGACGTCTCAAAGCAACAACAACAAAAAACACCCTGTAATACGTTTAAGCGGATGATATTATAAAGAAGACTAACTGAAGTCACATTTCCTTTCGTGGAGTTCAGAAACAGTCGTCATGTCTTCATTGATATCTGTTGTGACAGTCTTTTTGATGTTGAAAAGGAGAACGTAATAAGTCTTATGAGCAAAACCAACATATTCAGCCTTTTGGGTAAAAATGATTCCTTTGGGACAACACTGTTGGGACTCAAGAGTTTAGAGGCACTTATCCAACCTTGTGCAGGCCAGGGGTTATGGCTTTCATGCACCTCCCAAAATAATTCCACTTCATAAATTGTTAAAACGAGTGGCAGTTGTACAGTTGACCCACTCTCCATTTCAGGCCACAGGCTTAAATAATATAGTCAAACTTAATGAACATTTAAGTGTCTTTTAACTCAGTCTTCTGACTAAAGTACAGTTGATGAGACACAGCTGGATATCTGAGCAGAGAGAAAACACTGACAATGTGGCTGACAAGACACTTAAACATGTACAATTAGGGTATAACTAACTGTTAGGGTATAACTCTTTGACTCAAGGAGATTCATTATTGTGCCGGTGTCTCTGTGCAATCGCCTACAGCAGTGAACTAAAAGGGTTAAGTAATGGCTCTATTTATTTGACATTTTGTGGGGAGAAGATCAGATTTAATATTCCAGATTGTGGCTTCCATCAATGCAATTGTCTGCATCATTTCCCAATCCCCCCCATGTATTGTTTTGTATACAGTACCAGTAAAAAGTTACACACCGTGAAATAACACCTATGGAATCACATAGTAACCAAAAAAGTGTTCAACAAATCAAAATATATCTGGATCTGTTTAACACTTTTTTTGTTACTACATGATTCCATATGTGTTATTTATAGTGTTGATGTCTTCACTATTATTCTACAATGTAGAAAATATTAAAAATAAAGATAAACCCTGGAATGAGTAGGTGTGTCCAAACTTTTGACTGGTACTGTAGATTAATGAGCCAGATGGGTTTAAGGTCCAGTAGCATATTTAAAATGATACACCTTCCTTGCTGATCTGTTTGAACAGATTGCACATTGGGATCAAAATTATTGTTCATTAATATCATCACCCCTTTTGAGTTTCTTGCCCATGGGAATAGTATATTTCCTGTAAACAATAGATATTATATTCCTTCTTTTTTAGCCAGGTAAAGACTGATCGTCTTTTCTTATTATCTGCTAAGCCATTACAATTATAACTAGCTATACTTATTTCACCACTTACCAAAATGAGATTCAAGGTTTGATTATACTTACCATAATATATGTTTGTAAACCATTAAGAAGTATCATGATAAGTGAGTGTCCATATAGCTGTATCATAATATTTGCACTGTTAGGCATACTCAAATCAAATCAAATTGTATTAGTCACATGCACTGAATACAACAGGTATTACATTACCTTACAGTGAAATGCTTACTTACGAGCCCCTAACCGACAGTGCAGTTGAAAAAAATATGGATAAGATAAAAGTAACAAGTTTTTAATTTATTTGTAGCTTTATTTTACTAGGCAAGTCAGTTAAGAACAAATTCTTATTTTCAATGACAGCCTTGGAACAGTGGGTTAACTGCCTGTTCAGGGGCAGAACGACAGATTTATACCTTGTCAGCTCGGGGATTCAAACTTGCAACCTTTCGGTTACTAGTCCAACGCTCTAACCACTAGGCTACCCTGCCGAGCAGCAGTAAAATAACAATATCGAGACTATACACAGGGGGGTTCCGGTACGGAGTGAATGTGCGGGGGCACCGGTTAGTGAGGTAATATGTACATGTAGGTAGAGTTATTAAAGTGACAATGCATAGATAATAACAACAGAGAGTAGCAGCGGTGTAAAAGAGGGGGAGGGGGGGCAATGCAAATAGTCTGGGTAGCCATTTGATTAGGTGTTCAGGAGTCTTATTGCTTGAGGGTAGAAGCTGTTTAGAAGCCTCTTGGACCTAGCCTTTGCACTCCGGTACCGCTTGCCGTGCGGTTGCAGAGAGAACGGTCTATGACTAGGGTGGCTGGAGTCTTTGACAATTTTTAGGGACTTCCTCTGACACCCTGGTATAAAGGTCCTGGATGGCAGGAAGCTTGGCCCCAGTGATGTACTGGGTCATACGCACTACCCTCTGTAGTGCCCTGCAGTCGGAGGCCGAGCAGTCGCCATACTAGGCAGTGAAGCAACCAGTCGATGGTGCAGCTGTAGAACCTTTTGAGGATCTGAGGACCCATTCCAAATCTTTCCCAGTCTCCTGAGGGGGAATAGTAGTGGTGGTGTGGGGGATGTGCTTTGGCAAAGTGGGTGGGGTTATATCCTTCCTGTTTGGCCCTGTCCGGGGGTGTCCTCGGATGGGGCCACAGTGTCTCCTGACCCCTCCTGTCTCAGCCTCCAGTATTTATGCTGCAGTAGTTTGTGTCGGGGGGCTAGGGTCAGTTTGTTATATCTGGAGTACTTCTCCTGTCCTATTCGGTGTCCTGTGTGAATCTAAGTGTGCGTTCTCTAATTCTCTCCTTCTCTCTTTCTTTCTCTCTCTCGGAGGACCTGAGCCCTAGGACCATGTCCCAGGACTACCTGACATGAGGACTCCTTGCTGTCCCCAGTCCACCTGGCCATGCTCCTGCTCCAGTTTCAACTGACCTGAGCCCTAGGACCGTGCCCCAGGACTACCTGACATGAAGGCTCCTTGCTGTCCCCAGTCCACCTGACTGTGCTGCTGCTCCAGTTTCAACTGTTCTGCCTTATTATTATTCGACCATGCTGGTCATTTATGAACATTTGAACATCTTGGTCATGTTCTGTTATAATCTCTACCCGGCACAGCCAGAAGAGGACTGGCCACCCCACATAGCCCGGTTCCTCTCTAGGTTTCTTCCTAGGTTTTGGCCTTTCTAGGGAGTTTTTCCTAGCCACCGTGCATTTACACCTGCATTGTTTGCTGTTTGGGGTTTTAGGCTGGGTTTCTGTACAGCACTTTGAGATATCAGCTGATGTACGAAGGGCTATATAAATAAATTTGATTTGATTTGATTTGATTTGATTTGATTTGATTTGAATAGGTTTTGTCATGCCCTCTTCACGACTGTCTTGGTGTGCTTGGACCATGTTAGTTTGTTGGTGATGCGGACACCAAGGAACTTGAAGCACTCAACCTGCTCTACTACAGCCCCGTCGATGAGAATGGGGGCGTGCTCGGTCCTCTGTAGCTGCAACTAAGTAAACTTCCAATTACCTTCCAATATCCCACCAGCTAAAACCTACCCCCATCCCAAGTTGCGATGTTGTCCCAGTGACTGGTCGACCATCCCTGTACACATGGATCCTAGGGCCTTTAAGAGATAGGGTCCATCCTTTAAAAAAACACATGGCGACACCTACAGTAATGTCTCTTTTGGTAAACAGCGATCCCACTACTGCACTTAACCCTACAACGAGGAGGATGGCAGACGTGTGTGTGTGTGTGATGGCTGAAGAGAGGGAATGCCAGTGGCCAGCATAACTCAATAAGAGCAGAGCACTGGGTTGAGATGATGACTGTCACAAGATGAAGGACACAAGTTCGCACTCCTCCAAATAGATTCAATTGGGGCACTTTGTGTGGACGACCATCTCGGCTGAATCCCAAATGACACCTTATTCCCTACATAATTCACTACTTTTGACCAGAGCCCTATAAATCCCAGTCAAAAGTAGTGTTCTAAATAGGGAATAGGGTGCCATTTGGGACACCTTATCAGTACAGATCAAATGATGTAACCCACAATGCCAAGGGATTCCCCGCAGGCCCTATTGGCTGACAAATTATATTAGAAGATTAATGTCTGTCAAGTTTTACCACAAAGAAAGAGTGGCGTAGCAGTCAGACGTCTTGTCGTGTCCCTTGTATATATCGTTTTTTTAACATATTTTTCTTCACATATCTTTTACAATCATTTTGCTAAACCTCAACTTCTAAATACTCTCCTGCAACCTGCCTCACCAAATGAAGCAATTTTTTCTAAAGTATTTATATTTACTTTGGATCCGGAACCCCTCAACTGAAGCTAGCCAGCTAACTACCAGCGAACTACTAGCTATCAGTCAGCAAACCATTGCTAGCGGTCTTCAGCTAACCGGTCATCAGCTAACCTTTAGCTCGGAAAGCTCTCGCCAGTTCAAACAACGCGACTCTAACCAGAGCATAACGGACCTATTATTTTTTTATCCCCAGATTCCCACCGGATTCCCACCGCAAACGGTACATTTTCAGCTGGATCTTCACAACTAGCTATCTAGATAACCGCAACCCCGGATGATTACTTCTGGCTAGCGTTTCCACCCACTTAGCTTGAAGCTAGCCCGGCCAGAGCTCCTGTGCTACCACCGAAGCATACTCCTGGGCTACAATATCCGGACCCACGACCGGTCTATCGATGTCACCGCATGAAGAGGAATATACAGACTCACCCCATCACGACGTCCCCCAGAGGCTAACTTTCTAGCCCTTGCTATCTCCTTGCTTGCTAATTCGGCCTGCTAACTGCTAGCTTGTTTAGCCCAGTCCGATAACTGCTACCTTGTTTAGCCCCAGTCCGCTAACTGCTACCTTGTTTAGCCCCGGCCTACTAACTGTTAGCTTGTTAGCACAGGCCTGCTAACCGTCTGAATCGCCGCGTCCCAAACACTCACTGGACCCATATTTAATTTCTATCTCTTTTCGATTTTAAATTTGTTTATACCTTCCGGTAACCTGCCTCACCCAATGTGAAATCGCTATTATTTGTAATTTTTAGAACACACTCAAGAACCTCCAGAAGCTAACCAGCTAACTAGCTACAAGCTATTTAGTCATTGTTAGTCACTGCTAGCGGCTTTTACCTTTTACCTTCTGCACAGCCAGACAGTTTTTTTTAACCTGGATAACACTCACCAGTCCAGCTTCCCTGCCCCATCCACCGCTGCCCCCTGGACACTGATCACTTGGCTACATAGCTGATGCATGCTGGACTGTCCATTAATCACGGTACTCCATTCTGCTTGTTTATGTTTTATCTGTCGGCCCCAGCCGCACTCAGGCTCTGTGTGTAGTTAATCCGACCCTCCCTGCCTAGTCAACGCCATTTTACCTGCTGTTGTTGTGCTAGCTGATTAGCTGTTGTTGTCTCACCTACTGTTTTAGCTACTGTTTTAGCTAGCTCTCCCAATTCAACACATGTGATTACTGTATGTCTCTCTCAAATGTCAATATGCCTTGTATACTGTTGTTCAGGTTAGTTATCATTGTTTTAGTTTACAATGGAGCCCCAAGTTCCACTCTTCATACCCCTGATACCTCCTTTGTCCCACCTCCCACACATGCGGTGACCTCACCCATTACAACCCGCATGTCCAGAGATACAACCTCTATCATCATCACCCAGTGCCTGGGCTTACCTCCGCTGTACCCGCACCCCACCATACCCATGTCTGCGCATTATGCCCTGAATATATTCTACCATGCCCAGAAATCTGCTCCTTTTATTCTCTGTCCCCAACGCTCTAGGCGACCAGTTTTGATAGCCTTTAGCTGCACCCTCATACTACTCCTCCTCTGTTCCGCGGTTGATGTGGAGGTAAACCCAGGCCCTGCATGTCCCCAGGCACCCTCATTTGTTGACTTCTGTGATTGAAAAAGCCTTGGTTTCATGCATGTCAACATCAGAAGCCTCCTCCCTAAGTTTGTTTTACTCACTGCTTTAGCACACTCTTCTAACCCTGATGTCCTTGCCGTGTCTGAATCCTGTCTCAGGAAGGCCACCAAAAATTCTCAGATTTCCATACCCAACTATAACATCTTCCGTCAAGATAGAACTGCCAAATGGGGAGGAGTTGCAGTCTACTGCAGAGATGTCATACTTTCCAGGTCCATACCCAAACAGTTCGAACTACTAATTTTGAAAATTACTCTCTCCAGAAATAAGTCTCTCACTGTTGCCGCCTGCTACCGACCCCCCTCAGCTCCCAGCTGTGCCCTGGACACCATTTGTGAATTGATCGCCCCCCATCTAGCTTCAGAGTTTGTTCTGTTAGGTGACCTAAACTAGGATATGCTTAACACCCCGGCAGTCCTACAATCTAAGTTAGATGCCCTCAATCTCACACAAATCATCAAGGAACCCACCAGGTACAACCCTAAATCTATAAAACAAGGGCACCCTCATAGACGCCATCCTGACCAACTGGCCCTCCAAATACACCCCCGCACTCTTCAACCAGGATCTCAGCGATCACTGCCTCATTGCCTGTATCCGCTACGGAGCCGCAGTCAAACGACCACCCCTCATCATTGTCAAACGCTCCCTAAAACACTTCTGTGAGCAGGCCTTTCTAATCGACCTGGCCCGGGTATCCTGGAAGGACATTGACCTCATCCCGGCAGTTGAGGATGCCTGGTCATTCTTTAAAAGTAACTTGCTCACCATTTTAGATAAGCATGCTCCGTTCAAAAAATTCAGAACTAAGAACAGATATAGCCCTTGGTTTACTCCAGACCTGACTGCCCTCGACCAGCACAAAAACATCCTGTGGCGGACTGCAATAGCATTGAATAGTGCCCGCGATATGCAACTGTTCAGTGAAGTCAGGAACCAATACACTCAGTCAGTCAGGAAAGCTAAGGCCAGCTTCTTCAGGCAGAAGTTTGCATCCTGTAGTTCCAACTCCAAAAAGTTCTGGGACACTGTGAAGTCCATGGAGAACAAGAGAACCTCCTCCCAGCTGCCCACTGCACTGAGGCTAGGTAACACGGTCACCACCGATAAATCCATGATTATCGAAAACTTCAACAAGCATTTCTCAACGGCTGGCCATGCCTTCCGCCTGGCTACTCCAACCTCGGCCAACAGCTCCGCCCCCCCGCAGCTACTCGCCCAAGCCTCTCCAGGTTCTCCTTTACCCAAATCCAGATAGCAGATGTTCTGAAAGAGCTGCAAAACCTGGACCCGTACAAATCAGCTGGGCTTGACAATCTGGACCCTCTATTTCTGAAACTATCCACCGCCATTCTCGCAACCCCTATTACCAACCTGTTCAACCTCTCTTTCATATCGTCTGAGATCCCCAAGGATTGGAAAGCTGCCGCAGTCATCCCCCTCTTCACACCCTGGACCCAAACTGTTACAGACCTATATCCATCCTGCCCTGCCAATCTAAGGTCTTCGAAAGCCAAATCAACAAACAGGTCATTGCCCATCTCAAATCCCACCGTACCTTCTCCGCTGTGCAATCTGGTTTCCGAGCCGGTCACGGGTGCACCTCAGCCACGCTCAAGGTACTAAACGATATCATAACCGCCATCGATAAAAGACAGTACTGTGCAGCCGTCTTCATCGACCTTGCCAAGGCTTTCGACTCTGTCAATCACCATATTCTTATCGGCAGACTCAGTAGCCTCGGTTTTTCGGATGACTGCCTTGCCTGGTTCACCAATTACTTTGCAGACAGAGTTCATTGTGTCAAATCGGAGGGCATGCTGTCCGGTCCTCTGGCAGTCTCTATGGGGGTACCACAGGGTTCAATCCTCAGGCCAACTCTTTTCTCTGTATATATAAATGATGTTGCTCTTGCTGTGGGCGATTCCCTGATCCACCTCTACGCAGACGACACCATTCTATATACTTCCGGCCCGTCCTTGGACACTGTGCTATCTAACCTCCAAACGAGCTTCAATGCCATACAACACTCCTTCCGTGGCCTCCAACTGCTCTTAAACGCTAGTAAAACCAAATGCATGCTTTTCAACCGTTCGCTGCCTGCACCCGCACGCCTGACCAGCATCACCACCCTGGATGGTTCCGACCTTGAATATGTGGACATCTATAAGTACCTAGGTGTCTGGCTAGACTGTAAACTCTCCTTCCAGACTCATATCAAACATCTCCAATCGAAAATCAAATCAAGAGTCGGCTTTCTATTCCGCAACAAAGCCTCCTTCACTCACGCCGCCAAGCTTACCCTAGTAAAACTGACTATCCTACCGATCCTCGACTTCGGCGATGTCATCTACAAAATTGCTTCCAACACTCTACTCAGCAAACTGGATGCAGTTTATCACAGTGCCATCCGTTTTGTCACTAAAGCACCTTATACCACCCACCACTGCGACTTGTATGCTCTAGTCGGCTGGCCCTTGCTACATATTCGTCGCCAGACCCACTGGCTCCAGGTCATCTACAAGTCCATGCTAGGTAAAGCTCCGCCTTATCTCAGCTCACTGGTCACGATGGCAACACCCATCTGTCGCACGTGCTCCAGCAGGTGTATCTCACTGATCATCCCTAAAGCCAACACCTCATTTGGCCGCCTTTCGTTCCAGTTCTCTGCTGCCTGTGACTGGAACGAATTGCAAAAATCGCTGAAGTTGGAGACTTTTATCTCCCTCACCAACTTCAAACATCTGCTATCTGAGCAGCTAACCGATCGCTGCAGCTGTACATAGTCTATCGGTAAATAGCCCACCCATTTTTACCTACCTCATCCCCATACTGTTTTTATTTATTTACTTTTCTGCTCTTTTGCACACCAATATCTCTACCTGTACATGACCATCTGATAATTTATCACTCCAGTGTTAATCTGCAAAATTGTAATTATTCGCCTACCTCCTCATGCCTTATGCCCACAATGTATATAGACTCCCCTTTTTTTTCTACTGTGTTATTGACTTGTTAATTGTTTACTCCATGTGTAACTCTGTGTTGTCTGTTCACACTGCTATGCTTTATCTTGGCCAGGTCGCAGTTGCAAATGAGAACTTGTTCTCAACTAGCCTACCCTGGTTAAATAAAGGTGAAATAAATAAATAAATATTTTTTTTTAAGTAGTAAAAAACAACAGCTTTCCTTTGAACTAAATTTGAGTTTGGCTCCTTTGATCAAAGGGTATTCACTCAGCTAATGTCATTTAAACTTTTCTCTATATATAATAACATCAATTAATGATGAGGGGAAACAAAAGGGGTAAACAGCACAGTTGTGAGGTTTACTTTCATTCAAGAGCTATCTCGAGAAACACTACGAAGGCAAAAAGTAAGGCGACTTCTTTCTTGTCTTTTACCAAACACTTGGAGTGCTGCGGCCGCCTACTGCAATTCTGCCTGTGGAGATCAGGACTATGAGCCAGCATCCTAGTCCCAGAAAGAGACATGAGGACTATGAGCCAGCATCCTAGTCCCAGAAAGAGACATGAGGACTATGAGCCAGCATCCTAGTCCCAGAAAGAGACATGAGGACTATGAGCCAGCATCCTAGTCCCAGAAAGAGACATGACGACTATGAGCCAGCGTCCTAGTCCCAGAAAGATAAATGAGGACTATGAGCCAGCGTCCTAGTCCCAGAAAGATAAATGAGGACTATGAGCCAGCGTCCTAGTCCCAGAAAGAGACATGAGGACTATGAGCCAGCGTCCTAGTCCCAGAAAGAGACATGAGGACTATGAGCCAGCATCCCAGAACAGAGAGGAGACTGTAAACACACAGTAGGTTAGTAATTGTTCCTCACCAGCTGAGGAGTCCGGCGGTGACGGCGGACCAGGTGACACAGCAGGAGTTGGGGCTCTTGCTCTCCTCCTCCTCATTGTCTTTCCGACAGCAGCACAGGCAGCTCAGGTAAATGGCCAGGCAGAGCAGGTTCAGGCCCAGCCCTGCAGCCACCATACAGGCCAGGAAGATTAATGACTACAGGGAGAGATGGAGAGAGAGAGCGATGGAGAGAGGGGGATATGGAGAGAGGGGGATATGGAGAGAGAGTATCAGGTGTATCCATCCTAGAGGGGGAGCTCAATCATTTCCAGACCCAGGGACACATACTAGCCTGTGGTGACCTAAATGCCAGAACTGGACAGTAACCCAACATTCTCAGCACAAAGGGGGACAAACGCCTACCTGGAGATGACAACATTCCCTCCCAAATATGCCCCCCTACACACAACTACGACAAAACTACAAACAGCTCCTGCAGTTCTGTCGCACACTGGGTCTGTACAGTGCTTCGTGCAAGGTTGGGGATTAACGGATTACATGTAATTACAGTTACCAATAATACATCGGTAACTGTAATCTGTTACGTTACCAGCAAAAATATTGTAATCATATTACAGATACTTTTGAAAAACTATAATGATTACTTCGTGGATTACTTTTAAATTCAGGACATATATAAATATGTAATAAATATAAATAATCATATATAAATAAATAAATATATATATACACATTTGTGTGTGTGTGTGTGTGTGTGTGTGTGTGTGTGTGTGTGTGTGTGTGTGTGTGTGTGTGTGTGTGTGTGTGTGTGTGTGTGTGTGTGTGTGTGTGTGTGTGTGTGTGTGTGTGTGTGTGTGTGATATATATAGATTATTGAAGATTATAAACTTGTTGGTTCGAGTCCTGAATGCTGATTGGCTGACAGCCATGGTAAATCAGACCGTATACCATGGGTATGACAAAACGTTTATTTTTACTGCTCTAATTATGTTGGTAGCCAGCAATAAGGAACATCTGGGAATAGTGACATATGGCCAATATACCATAGCTAAGGGCTGTACGCAGGCACTCCTCGTTGCGTTGTGCATAATTACATTCCTTAGCTGTGGTATATTGGCAATATACTACACCGCCTCATACACTATTGCCTAAATATAACTTATAAATGCCTCATGAGCTTAGTTCAACTGCCACACTCCATGAGAACCCAAAATATAAGCCACTTTCCAGTAGTGCTCAAAGCATGCCATTCCATGAGCGCTGCATTTCTTTTTCAACTCATATTAATGAGCCAAATCAGTCATCCATGACAACAAAATCATAAACAGAGTAGGGCTGGCTAATAAGTCCTTAGTTTTGGGTTATGCTCAGGTAGAACAATTTGCCAAATCTATCCTTCCATATTTCCAAGTGCTATTATTTTAGATCAAGGGGTATAACATTTATTGGAATGACTGGAATTCTGATAGACTTTGGTTTTTAACGTAAATATATAATTTAATCACATTATTATATATAGTAGAAAGCGATGGGTTAGAAGAAGCCTACATAACCAACCCATAAAGTAAAATGAAACATCCATATTTGGCCAGCTATGTAAACTTTAACATTGATTTATCCTGTAATAGATGTGGTTCAATTGGTAACATACATTTTTCTCTTCATCTAATGACTCTTAAATTAAGGGGAAAGTAATCTACAAATCACTGAATGTAATCAGATTAAGTTACTGAGTTTGGGTAATCCAAACATTATGTCACTGATAAAAAATGTGGACAGGTTACTAGTAACGGATTACATTTAGAAAGTAACCTACCCAACCCTGGCTTCGAGGGACTCTTAAGGTAGGTACACCGACAGCTCATCCCTTGGCAGTAGTACTGTAGATTACTTTATCACTGACCTCAACCCAGAGTCTCTCAGAGCGTTCACAGTCAGCCCACTGACACCCCTATCAGAACACAACAAAATAACATCACTAAGAAAAAAATAAAACAGCTCAATGTGATTAAAGAATCCATAGAATGAAATCACTTCTGTGAAACAAACAACATGAAGAGCTACCTATCCAAAATGGAGATGGATAAACCACTTTTGAAATATGTTCAGCTCTATAACAAAGAGCACAGGCAAAAACATCTACACGATCAACTACAAATGTTAGAATCACTAAAGTTTACCAGAACCCACTGGATTCTCCAATTACACTGAAAATATAAACCCTCCAACCCAAATCGTATGGTATCCTAAATTAAATGATGAAACATACGGACCACAAACTCCAATTTGATATACTTAAAGGTCATCCTCAGCTCTGGCATCCTCCCCATATTTGGAAAGAAGGACTGATCACCCAAATACACAAACGTGGAGACAATAACCCCAATAATTATAGTGGAATCTGCGTCAAGAGCAATCTCTGAAAAACCCACTACAGTACAATCAAAATAAATACAATTTGATTTGTCACCGAATACAGTGAAATGTTTACTTACAAGCCCTTAACCAACAGTGCAGTTAAGAAAAATATGTTTACATTTTCTTTTTAAATAGCTAAGTAAAAAAATTATATATACAAATAATTAAACCGCAGCAGTAAAATAACAATAGTGAAGCTATATACAGGGGGTACCGGTACAGAGTCACCGGTTAGTCGAGGTAATTGAGGTAGTATGTACATATAGGTAGATAATACATAGAAATAAAACAGAGAGGAGCAGCAGGGTAAAAGAGGGTGGGTGGGGGCAAAGAAAAATAGCTGCTGAGGAGTCTATAGCTTGGGGGTAGAAGCTGTTAGGAAGCCTTTTGGATCTAGACATGGTACTCCGGTACCGCTTACCGTGCGGTAGCAGAGAGAACAGAATATGACTAGTGTGGCTGGAGTCTTTGACAATTTTTAGGGCCTTCCTCTGACACCGCCTGATATAGAGGTCCTGGATGGCAGGAAGCTGGGCCCCTGTGATATACTGGGCAGTACTCACTACCCTCTGTACTGCCTTGCGGTCGGAGGCTGAGCAGTGCCAAATCTTTTCAGTTTCTTAGGGGGAAAAGGCTTTGTCGTTCACTCTTCACAACTGTCACAACTGGTATGTTTGGACCATGATAGTTTGTTGTTGATGTGGACACCAAGGAACTTGAAGCTCTCAACCTGCTCGACTACAGCCCTGTTGATGAGAATGGGGGTGTGCTTGGTCCTCCTTTTCCTGTAGTCCACAATCATCTGCTTGGTCTTGTATATAGTCTGTCTTTGTGTGTTGTTTTATTTCTTTACCTACCCATTGTTCACCTAATACCTTTTTTGCACTATTGGTTAGGGCCTGTAAGTAAGTATTTCACTGTAAGGTCTACTACACCTGTTGTATTCAGCACACGTGACAAAGACACTTTGATTTAATCATTTAGGCAGGTTACCTTAGTGTTCTTGGGCACAAGGGCTACTATGGTGGTCTGCTTGAAACATGTTAGTATTTTAGGCTCAGTCAGGGACAGGTTGAAAATGTCAGTGAAGACACTTGCCAGTTGGTCAACGCATTCCTGGTAATCCATCTGGCCCTGCGGCCTTGTGAATGTTGACCTGATTAAAGGTCTTACTCACATCAGCTACGGAGAGTGTGATCACACAGTCGTCCGGAACAGTGGATGCTCTCACGCGTGTTACTTTCCTCAAAGCGAGCATAGACGTAATTTAGCAATTTAGCTCATCTGGTAGGCTCGTGTCACTGGGCAGCTCGCGGCTGTTCTTCCCTTTGTAGTCTGTAATAGTTTTCAACCCTGCCACAGTCGACGAACGTCGGGGCCGGTGTAGTATGATTTAATCTTAGTCCTGTATTGACGCTTTGCCTGCTTGATGGTTCGTCGGAGCGCATAGCTGGATTTCTTATAAGCTTTCGGGTCAGAGTCCCATTCCTTGAAAGCGGCAGCTCTAGCCTTTAGCTCAGTGCGGATGTTGCCTGCAATACATGGCTTCTGGTTGGGGTATGTACGTACGGTCACTGTGGGGATGATATCATCAATGCACTTATTGATGAAGCAAGTGAATGATGTGGTGTACTCCTCAATGCCATCGGAAGAATCCTGGAACATGTTCCAGTCTGTGATAGCAAAACAGTCCTGTAGTTTAGCATCTGCTTCATCTGACCACTTTTTTATTGACCGAGTCACTGGTGCGTCCTGCTTTAGGTTTTACTTGTAAGCAGGAATCAGTAGGATAGAATTATGGTCAGATTTGCCAAATGGAGGGCGAGGGAGAGCTTTGTACGCATCTCTGTGTGTGGAGTAAAGGTTCATTTTTTTCCTCTGGTTGCAAATTTAACATGCTGGTAGAAATGAGGTAAAACAGATTTAAGTTTTCCTGCATTAAAGACCCCAGCCACTAGGAGCGCCACCTCTGGATAAGTGTTTTCCTGTTTGCTTATGGCCGTATATACAGCTCATTTAGTGTGGTCTTAGTGCCAGCATCGGTTAGTGGTGGTAAATAGACGGCTATGAATAATATAGATGAAAACTCTTGGTAAATATTGTGGTCGACAGTTTATCATGAGATACTCTACCTCAGGCGAGCAAAATCTCAAGACATCCTTAGATTTTGTGCACCAGCTGTTATTTTCAAATATACACAGACCACACCCCCTTGTCTTACCAGAGGCAGCTGATCTATCCTGACAAAAAAGCGTAAAACCCGCCAGCTGTATGTTATTCATGTCATCGTTTAGCCACGACTCGGTGAAACATAAGATATTACAGTTCTTAATGTCTCGTTGGTAGGATATACGTGCTCAGAGTTTGTCTATTTTATTATCCAATGATTGTAGGTTGGCTAGTAGGATCGATAGTAAAGGCAGATTACCAACTCGCTGTCGGATCCTTACGTTCCCGATATCTCCATCTCTTTCTCCTGCGAATGATGGGGATGATGGCCTTGTCTGGTGTCTGGAGTAAATCTGTTGCGTCCATCTCGTTAAATCATTTGTTTGAATCCAGTATGAGGTGAGTAAACGCTGTCCTGATATCTAGAAGCTCTTTTCGGTCATAAGAGACGGTGGCAGAAACATTATGTACAAAATTAGTAACAAATAACGCAGAAAAACATACACAATAGCACAATCTGTTAGAGGACCGTTAAACGGCAGCCATCTCTTCCGGCACCATTATTAACAGCAGACTTCAACATTTCCTCAGTGAAAACAATGTCCTGAGCAAATGTCTAATTGGCTTCCTACCAAAACACCATATGACAGACCACATATTACATTATTAAAATTAATGTCGACAAACAACAAGTGTGCAGTTAAAAAAATGTGTAATAAACACAGATTTTTTCCCTCAGGGCCGTGGGGTAAGACAGGGATGCTGCTTGAGCCTCATCCGTTTCAACATGTATATGAATGAATTGTCGAGGGCAATAGAAGTCTGCAACACCCGGCCTCACCCTACTGGATTTGGAAATCAAATGTCTACTGTTTGCTGATGATCTGGTGCTTCTGTCCTCAACCTACAGCAGCACCTAGATATTCTGCACAGATTCTGTCAGACCTGGGCCCTGACTTTCAATCTCAGTAAGACAAAAACAATGGTGTTCCAAAAAAGGTCCAGTTCCCAGGACTACGAATACACATTTAATCTTGACACTGTTGCCCTGGAGCAGAGTCCCCTCAGCAAGCTGGTTCTGGGGCTCTGTTCACACAAACACAAACAGACCCCACATAGCCCAAGGACAGCAACACAATTAGACCCAACCAAATTATGAGGAAGCAAAAAGATAACTATTTGACACACTTGAAAGTATCAACCAAAATAACGGCGCAAATTGGAATGTACCTCTGACCCTAAACAGAGACTACAGTGGCAGAATACCTGAACACTGTGACTACCCAAAATTAAGAAACTCCTTGACTATGTACAGACTATTGAGCTACCATAGGCAGACCTGGCTCTCAAGAGAAGACAGGTTCGTGTCCACTGCCCACAAAATGAGGTGGAAACCAAACTGGGCTTCTTTAACCACCTGACACATGTATGACCATATTAGAGACACATATTTCCCAAAGAATTTGAAAACAACTCAAACAGTGATAAACTCCCATATCTGCCGAAATGCCACAACGTGCAATCACAGCATCAAGATTTGTGGCCCGTCGCCATGAGAAAATGTCAACCAGTGGAGCACAAACAGCATTGTAAATACAACCTATATTTATCTGTTTATATATCTTCATCTACTATTCATATTACAACCAGAGCTGCTAATAACACTTCTAGATCTTTTCAACATTTTTGAGTGCAATATTTACAGTTAAATTCAAATAGTTTTTGTTGATGTTTTGTGCCTTCTCAATTTTGTTTATTTCACTTGCTTTGGCAATGTAAACACGTTTCCCACGCCAATAAAGCCCAATTAAATTGAATCGAGAGAGAGAGAGAGTGGGAGCGAGAGAGATGAGAGGAGGAGTGAGGAAATGGAGAGAGACATTTTAGATTTAATCTCTTTTAGCATTTGTTCGGTTTGCATACTGATGCATACGTACATTAACCACAAATTAACACTCTCAGATCCTCTGACGATCCAGATAAAGATTGAAGCTTTGATGACGACAGTCAGAGTGGGAGGAAAGTAGAGTACCCTGCATAGGATCCTTTTTTACCTTCAGTTCCATTTAGGCCTCATACTCCTTATTTTTCTCCCATCCCCCCCCCCCCAAATCCCTCCCTTCTTCAGAGAGAGGTGAAGGGACAAGAACCCAGACCGAAACGCCAGACAGAAAGCCCAGACAGAAAGCCCAGACAGAAACGCCAGACAGAAACGCCAGACAGAAAGCCCAGACAGAAAGTGGGATTTGTTACATATTATTATCCTGGTCTGTCTGTTTACATACTGTGATGATGTCACCTGTTCTGTAATACCATTGAGGGCATTACAGTTATAGCTGTTCCCCCCCCCTAATCCTCCACCCCCACCTCCATCTGTTGAGGAGTGAGGGAGGGATGCCTGATGCCTCATTTCCCATTTCACGGCTACATGCCTCTCCTACAGAGAGGGCAAGGTAGGGGGAGACGGGGCTCATCTGGTGAAATCAATATTCAGCTATAAAACACAAGCTGTCCCCAATTCCCCATGTAGTATGCTATTTTAGACAAGGGCCCTGTAGTGCACTATATGGGGGTACCATTTGTGATGCAGCCATACAGGACGTGTCCAGATGGGGTCAGGTTAATGAAAACACAACAGGATGGAGGGGTTTATTGGTGTGTGTGTGTGTGTACAGAGGTGTATTCAGACAGGCAGACTGATGACCCTGAGTGATATAGAGGGGGAGGGGTAACTATTCTGGTGTGAGAAGTGCTCAAAGGGGGGAGGGCGGGAGGGGGTGGGATTGTACAGTGTAATTTAGGTGAGGACATTTAATGAGATGGGGGTACAGGGGGGAGTACAGGGGGTCTGTGAGTGAGTTGATGGAG
Source organism: Oncorhynchus keta (assembly GCF_023373465.1). NCBI lineage: Eukaryota > Metazoa > Chordata > Actinopteri > Salmoniformes > Salmonidae > Oncorhynchus > Oncorhynchus keta. The sequence continues at coordinate 10,592,309 of NC_068422.1, read as the reverse complement.
GAGGGGTGGGAGACAAATACATAATTGCCAGGACTGAGCCCATTTGGCTGGGAGATGGGAGCCGAGAAAAGGGAAACAAGCCCCCCCACCCCCAGCCCCCCTTCCATCACCATGGCTACGGACAGGTTTGTTGGTTGCCTGCCTAGGCAGGACTGAGGACGAGTGAAAAGGGAATTCTCACTCCCAGCCTTATTTGAATTAAGCAGCATGAGACAGGCAGCCCTGCTGAAACTAAACACACTGCATCTTGGGGAGGGACGGGGAAGGAAGGCCTATGTGGTGGAGGAGAGAAAAGAGAGAAAATGGAACACAGTGAGGAGAGGGCTAAGAGGCATTCAGTTAATAAACTAACATTATGGACAGCTGGATTGTTGATTCAGTGTCTGCATTCTCCACTGTCTTTCTCACTCTCCCTTTCTGCTCACTTTTCTCTCATGTAAAAGAGTGAATAATGGATCACCTGTACTCTGAGTCAGTGAGCTGGGACACACACACACACACACACACACACACACACACACACACACACACACACACACACACACACACACACACACACACACACACACACCCCCGGGGGGGGGGGGAGAGAGAAGAAACCATTACAAACCACCACAGAGGCATCAGAGTAAAACATAATTTTAAAGCGAATAGCTTGATAATTCTCCCTGAAAACACAATGCCAGAAACACACACCACTATTCATACAAGGATACAATTTCAGACTAATAAAATAATCTTACTCCAATGTGCTACATTTCATCCATCATCAGTAACTTGTTTTACTACAGAAATAAAAAGGTCAGCGTCAATAGGTTTCCTTTACACAGCAACGCCCTCCCGAGAGAGAGAGAGAGAGAGAGAGAGAGAGAGAGAGAGAGAAGAGGGGGCAGGAGAGGGAGAGAGAGAGAGAGAGAGAGAGAGAGAGAGAGAGAGAGAGAGAGAGAGAGAGAGAGAGAGAGAGAGAGAGAGAGAGAGAGAGAGAGAGAGAGAGGGAGAAGAGGGGGCAGGAGAGGGAGGGAGGGAAGAGGGAGGGAAGAGGGGGGGCAGGAGTGGGGTGTGATGAGGATATGGGAGAACAAAAAAGGATATGGATATCACAGCCCAGTTTCTCAGGACTGTGTCGTTGTGTAGACCCACAATATGGATAACACAGCCCAGTCTCCTTCCATTCATTCCTGTCGGGTTAACTGACTTATAACAAGAGCAGTGTTAAGGCGGCAGCATGCTTCCATGAATAGCCTCCAACATTTATAGGCTGAGGCTGGACGGGAACAGCCGGCACTGAGCTCTCATACACACTGCCCCGAGGGAGCATGGGACTGTTTGGGCAAAAGAGGCAACTAATAACCCTGTGACAAATTCTCCCAAGAAGCAACGGAAGAGTGGTTTACATTACAATCCTGCTCACAGTACACAGCCTTTAGAGGTAGACTGAGGATGAATGTGAGAACACAGGCATAGATATGTGACATCAAGCATTATGTGGGGTGGCAGGTAGCCTAGTGGTTAGAGCGTTGGGCCAGTAACCGAAAGGTTGCTAGATCAAATCCCCGAGCTGGCAAGGTAAGAACTCTATCGTTCTGCCCCTGAACAAGGCACTGTTCCTAGGCGTCATTGTAAATAAGAATTTGTTCTTAACTGACTTGCCTAGTTAAATAAAGGTTAAAAAAAATCCTCGTCAACATAGAAAGTATACTGTAGAAATCTAACAGTGTGGCCGAGGTCCAGTCTTAGACAGTTCTAATAGCTTAGGTCCAGTCACAGCCAGTTCTAACAGCCTAGAGACAGTTCTAACAGCCTAGCCTAGGTCCAGTCACAGCCAGTTCTAACAGCCTAGCCTAGGTCCAGTCACAGCCAGTTCTAACAGCCTAGAGCCAGTTCTAACAGCCTAGCCTAGGTCCAGTCACAGCCAGTTCTAACAGCCAGTTCTAACAGCCTAGAGACAGTTCTAACAGCCTAGCCTAGGTCCAGTCACAGCCAGTTCTAACAGCCTCTAGGTCCAGTCACAGCCAGTTCTAACAGCCTCTAGGTCCAGTCACAGCCAGTTCTAACAACCTATAGGTCCAGTAACAGACAGGGTACTTCATTCAGGCATCATTGGTGTTCATTTCAAACATTAAAAATCTCTGATAAAGCGAGAACTTCTCTCATGAAATAGACAAGAGATTAATAGATGCATTTAACATTCTATCATCACTGCTGCACATAGAAGAGAGAAACATGTCCTTCTGTTTGGGTACATTATCTAAGCAGTATTAAATCATGCTGTGTTCCAGGTTGAAGAGGAGCTTGGAGATATCATGTGAGAGCCAAGCCCCGTGGCTCTGTCTTCCTCCTAGGCACCACCAGCAGTGCTGTGATGTGTGTGCACATGCGTTGTGTATGCTGTGCTGTTGCAGGTGGTGAACATCTGTGTGTAGGTGGATAGAGGCCAGTCCCCAGGCACTGTGCGTTCTACATTGGACAGTGGCATCCACTGATGAGGGCAGAGGTGCAGTGAAATGTGTTGTTTTACAGGGTCAGCCATAGTAGTATGATAGGTGCAGTGAAATGTGTTGTTTTACAGGGTCAGCCATAGTAGTATGATAGATGCAGTGAAATGTGTTGGTTTACAGGGTCAGCCATAGTAGTATGATAGGTGCAGTGAAATGTGTTGTTTTACAGGGTCAGCCATAGTAGTATGATAGGTGCAGTGAAATGTGTTGTTTTACAGGGTCAAACATAGTAGTATGATAGGAGCAGTGAAATGTGTTGTTTTACAGGGTCAGCCATAGTAGTATGATAGGAGCAGTGAAATGTGTTGTTTTACAGGGTCAGCCATAGTAGTATGATAGGTGCAGTGAAATGTGTTGTTTTACAGGGTCAGCCATAGTAGTATGATAGGTGCAGTGAAATGTGTTGGTTTACAGGGTCAGCCATAGTAGTATGATAGGTGCAGTGAAATGTGTTGTTTTACAGGGTCAGCCATAGTAGTATGATAGGAGCAGTGAAATGTGTTGTTTTACAGGGTCAGCCATAGTAGTATGATAGGAGCAGTGAAATGTGTTGTTTTACAGGGTCAGCCATAGTAGTATGATAGGTGCAGTGAAATGTGTTGTTTTACAGGGTCAGCCATAGTAGTATGATAGGTGCAGTGAAATGCATAGGCACTGGATCAGGAACCTTTGATTGTCATGGTGCTCTGACAGCAGAAAGTGCACTTTTTCAAACACACAGGTAAGTGAAGACCTACACACACTGCCTTGAGTAGATGTTCCGGGAGTTCGGATACAGTTGATGTAGGAAAGATGAATGAATCACAAGGCAGACAAGAGGCAACCCGCCTTCTCTAAATGCCAACGGAGCAGTTCCACCTTAGTGTGTAACTTCATCCTCCCAGTCTCTGCCTTCATCCTCCCAGTCTCTGCCTTCATCCTCCCAGTCTCTGCCTTCATCCTCCCAGTCTCTGCCTTCATGCTCCCAGTCTCTGCCTTCATGCTCCCAGTCTCTGCCTTCCTGCTCCCAGTCTCTGCCTTCATGCTCCCAGTCTCTGCCTTCATGCTCCCAGTCTCTGCCTTCATGCTCCCAGTCTCTGCCTTCATGCTCCCAGTCTCTGCCTTCATGCTCCCAGTCTCTGCCTTCATGCTCCCAGTCTCTGCCTTCATGCTCCCAGTCTCTGCCTTCATGCTCCCAGTCTCTGCCTTCATGCTCCCAGTCTCTGCCTTCATGCTCCCAGTCTCTGCCTTCATGCTCCCAGTCTCTGCCTTCATCCTCCCAGTCCCTGCCTTCATCCTCTCAGTCTCTGCCTGTTCCACTCTGACACCGAGAGATGTCCTCGGCGGTGTTTCCAGAAGAGTGGACTCGGCTGGGCCTGCCCGTGTACACTCACAGCTGGGACACCATTAAGTCCCCGCAGTGCAGGGGAGGGAGGGAAGGGGAGAGCAGAGTGGCCCATGGGAAATGGATGAGACGGGAAGAGAGGGATGGGAAAGGGCTTCTGCCTCCTCCTCTACAGTACTGCATCACTGCTACAACTCAATGTTAAAAGGCCTCGGCGAATTTGCCACGCTAGCCTGCACCACATTCCTCAACACAAACAGCTAGTCTCTGGGGATAAACAAGGTGGTGTGTGTATGTGTGCTTGTGTGGCGCGTGTATGTGTGTGAGAAAAATGACTTTAGTATTGTCACCAACCTTGGGCTATATTCTTCAACCGCCTTCATATAGGATTTAGGGTATTTTCTCTATAAAACAAAATTGGCCAATGTTTACATGGCCCCCTTACAAACAGGCCCATTTTACCACATTCTTGCCTGCATACACCTTTCATACCTCCCGTGTGCATGCCAGCATGCTAGAGACTAGTGTTAGTAGTGGTGTGCAGATGTGGGTGGGCGTCTATTTTAATATACACCATCATAAATGAATCCATTATTCATTTGATTAGGCAGGTGCTAAGAAACATTATAAGACAAATAACATGTATTTTCAAAAGAACAGAATAGTTTGAGTTCAGACAAATTAAATCAATAGTTGGTTATTTTGTTCATTAAAACAGACCAGACACACCTACCTACCTACCTGATTACAGTCAACACATATTTGAGTGAAAACATAAATGGAATAACAGAAAATACAACAAATATTTTTCCCCACATGACTATATTTTTAAATCAGAGCCCAAGGCCCACTCTTTTTTGATCCATGTTTCATCTCTTTCCTCACTACGCTTTGTTAGGGACAGGCGTCTTACCTTCATCATATTTTACAACCTGCTGGAGGTGCCTATATGCAGTCAAGCAAAATAACACACTTTCTTTAGTCTACATCATAGCATGCTAAATGTATCTGATTAGTTATAGATGATCACCTTCACTTGCTCAGCCAGAGAATTAACCAAATATACAGACGGAGATTCAGTGAAACAAAATTATTAGACAAGTCAGTTGATTATCAGACAAGTCAGAGGCTTTTTGACAGGAGTAAGGCTACTAAGTGACTGAAGAGCAAAATAATCCACTTGTTAAACTACATAACATGGAAAAATCGAATAAATCAGCCAACTAGACAAGATGATCAAGAGCAGCACTCACCTCGATTTAGCTAACATTTTCCTAACTTAATTGGAGCCTAATCAATATCCAAACAGAGATTCAGGGAAAACAAAAATCTGACATTTATTGATTGATCAAGACGTCCCCACGCTTGTCTCAAATCAGCGCAATGGTATGGAAATGATCCTGTAGATGACCACACCAGGTAGGCTGTTGCTTCACATTTAATTACAAGGATTGGATGACTTTCAATATAAGTAATTTGATACATGCCTTCAATTGCATTAGTCTACTTTATTCCAATATTTTCACCATTCAGTGATATTTATTCCCACAGTAATTCTTTATGGATCCAGCAGGTTGTGGTTAATAAAACAGTACATGCTTAGTGGTGGACTAAATGATGGGCCCTGCGAAGTAACATGCCTTGCAAAGTTTTTTTGCAAAGAACTGTCAGGAAAAGGGTTAACAAGCACTGCCTAGCAACCATCAAGAGCTTAAGAGTGTAGTGTGTGCCAAAGCCACCTCAGCATTACGGCTATGTTTCATTCTAAGCCGTAGGCTGAACCTTACCGAAATGATTAGCAGGTCCTTAGGCAGATATACAAGTTTCAGCGTTGATACCGGCCCTGAACTTAGTCACTGTTTCTAGCTGGCTAGTTACTCCACCCTGTACCTTGGAGGGTGCTGCCCTATGTACATAGTCATTGAACACTGGTCACTTTAATAATGTTTACATAACGTTTGTACCCATTTCATATGTATATACTGTATTCCAGTCAATGCCATCCTATTCAACTATCGCTGTACATATCCTACGTATTCTACAGATATATTCAATATTCTATCCACATACTGTGCATAATATCTATACATCTCATCACATATATACAGTACATAAGGCACTGCATCTCACTACAGTCCCTGGTTCGAATCAAGGCTGACTCACATCCGGATGTGATTGGGAGTCCCATAGGGTGGCGCACAATTGGCCCAGCGTTGTCAGGGGTAGGCTGTCATTATAAATAACTATTTGTTCTTAACTGACTTGCCTAGTTAAATAAAAGGTTAAATAAATTACTTAAATGTAAATGTAAATGTAAATAAAACAAATATAATAATAAAAGTTCATTTGTGGAATTTCTTTCCTTCTTAATGCGTCAATTTCGTTGTGTTATGCTATGAAACATCCACAACGACCATGTTTTACTCAATTTCAACCTGCTCGAAGTGAGTTTTAAAAGTGTCTGACGTGATTTTAGAATACATTTTCATTGATGTCAGAGTGATTGGAGGGACAACAGAGGTCTGAGTACCAGGTCATTAGGACCTGATGGAGGGACAACAGAGCCCTGAGTACCAGGTCATTAGGACCTGATGGAGGGACAACAGAGCCCTGAGTACCAGGTCATTAGGACCTGATGGAGGGACAACAGAGCCCTGAGTACCAGGTCATTAGGACCTGATGGAGGGACAACAGAGCCCTGAGTACCAGGTCATTAGGACCTGATGGAGGGACAACAGAGCCCTGAGTACCAGGTCATTAGGACCTGATGGAGGGACAACAGAGCATGTCCAGAGTGCATAAGAGAAGATTATCTTGACTCAATGGTCACGTGGAATTTCACCGTGGTCATGACTCGTGACTGATGTGTGACGGTAATATGACCACCGCAACAGCCCTAATCACAGACCTCTTTTTAAACATTGACAAGAATCAATATTGATGCTGACATTACATAACACAGTACTGTGGGTTAGTACTGTAACTACTGCAGCCACATTTTCCCAGAGCCAAGTCTACCTGAATAGTATAGTGACTCGTCTTGTAAGATCCCGCATTTATCAAGCGTCACAGAGTAAAAGTGCTGATAAAGGATCAGTTTAGACTTTTAGATCATAATGAATCCAATTTTTATGGACAGGGAGGGCCTGATCATTGAGTAGCACTCCTACTCTCATGAATATGGGCCCAGTACTAGGGATGGACACAAGGACAGGAATCCCATGTAAACACAACAAAACACCCATTTCCAGCAGCTCCAGAGATGGCAGTAAGGAGATGCTAATCAACAGAACCCTATCTGACTACCTGGAATAGAGAGCTCGGCTAGCCAACATTGGAGCCAAGTAGGCTAAGGTGAAGTCGTGTGAGCCATGAGAAGTTGGTTACACACTGATATGTGGGGAAGAGAGGGAGAGAGATAGTTCAGATAGAGAGATAGCGATATGGAGGGAGAGAGGGGTAGAGGAGGAGAGGGAATAGTGAAAAAGAGCGAGAAAGAGAGCGAGAAAGCGACAGACACAGCAAATCTGCAATGCCAGATGAAAAGATTGACATTCTTGCCGACAATTCTATAGTGGTTTTCCTTTCCTTTCCAACCAGACTAGCAGTGTTTGTTCATTTGTAACCTCATTACACATATGGCAAGTGCACTTGTGGGAAGTACAGTAATCCATCTGTGGGCCCTTATAGCTATTCTCACCACAGTTTGAAACCTCAAGGAGAGACAGAGCCCACAGAAACAAGGGGAAAAACCCAATTTAAACTCATACCTAGAGGCAGAAACAACTTTAACGACAGTCAAACAAACAGACGGACAATCCAACAAGCGCAGCTAGAGGGAATACAATGATCATACTTCAGACAAACCATGCGGAGGCCTAAACCGCTAGGCCAAAACTAGCAGCGTTCAGCTCATCTTTTTCCCAGGAGAAAAAGACAGCAACAAATGTAGTTCCACAACAGTAGAGTGATAGGGGTCAAGGGTTAAAACTATCCCATCACAACCCTACCACATGAGCCAGACAAACTCAGCCATTGAGTGAAAAGGTAATTGAAGAAAGTCAAGAAAGCTATGCGATCAAATGAGCATCTTCATTATGCAACTTGTCACATGTTTAAATGGCAATGATTGTCATACGATAAACAACAACAATGGAACTATGACTACAATAAGGAATACGGTCACAAAATAGCAGTTCCACTGGATGTTTGGAATTCAAAAGAGCACTGTTAGTTGTTTGACGTCATCACATCACCTCTAAGGACATAGGCTAAGCTCAGTGAGGACTTTAATAAAAATAAAGACATCACATGAAAATACATAATTTCTACATCGGAAGGAGAAACATGTTTTTTCCTCATAACTCCAGCCACAAGAACCCCTATCCCATATCATAGTACGTCTGCTGTTGACTTAACACCATGCTGTTCATTTCAATGGCTGACACACAGTGGTGTTTCATCTATTACAAGATGGGGAGAGAAGTAGGAGAGTGAGTGAGAGATGAGAGAACAACTGATAAACAGATGAAGGGAGCGAGGGAGCGGAGGGATGAAGACAAGAGGAAGGATGTCTGGAGGAAGGGATTGTTTGGAGGCACTGAAGTGGAACATTATTCCCAAGGAGTAGGCAAAGCCATTGAGGCAGAAAGATCGATGTGTGTGTGTAAAAGGGTGTGTGTATGAGCGTGTACTAGTAGTGTGTGTACAACGTCTACGGTCACCAGACATCTTTTATCCCGATTCAATTGATTCTCCTTTCAGCCAGCATGCCTGGGAGTCTGGGCGTCTTCAAAAAGCCCAGCGGATGAAGAGGGGTCAACTGAAACCAAGTCCTCTGTAATTATATAGACAACAGTTTGTCTATGAAGTGGTTAGACAACAGTCAGTCTATGTATTCATTCAGCCTGGTTTAACCAGTCTATAGGCTACTGTGTTCTACAGTGGACCACAGACAGAGAGCAGGCCTGTTTGTCAGGATGAGCTAATCTGATAGATTTATCAGTGTACTGAGTATAGTTGAAAGGTCAGTGAGTGGCTGACCCTCTCAGTCATCCCTGGGTTATTAAGTTGGATAAGGTCATAACATGTGACTAATTTTGTCATTTGAACATGGGTTGTTGACTAATGACGCTCTAGTGTGGGCCATGTCCTGTCCAATCTGCACGCCTCTCTAACCGGCAGTGTATAAAACAACCACGTTGTGGAAGCCAGGTCAAGCCAAATGATAACTTGAAATGGGCACACACAGTTTGAATGTTCACTGACAGTTGTGAGTCAGACGTCAAGTTAGGCTTCTGACCTTATTGAGTCAGTGGGACGAATGTTTGGATAGCCTAATCTACTGTTGGCCACCTGACAGGATATGACATCAAAGTCAGCTAGCAGGAAGGAAGAACCCAGTGCGGCCAGCCATTCAGGATCCTGGTGTGTGTGTCAAATACCCTGGCCTGTGTCATCGCAGTGTCCCAGGAGGGTGTTCCTGTCTCTGACAGTTCTGAAAGTTACTGTTTGAAAGATTGTGTTGTGGTGGCAGAAACAACATTAGAGGACCTGAGGGACCACTGGATGGACTGATAGGGTAAAATAAGTGCACTACAGTATATAGGGAATAGGGTCCCATTTTGGACGCAAACAGACATTTGTACATAATGTAGTGTAGGCTTGACTCAGCAGCCTAAGTGTTTCCATGCGGGACATTAGCATCCATTCCATTCATTACTTACCAGTTAGGCGTATTACCAGTTGTTTCTGCCAAAAGACTAAGATATTCAACAAATCAATGATGTAATAATGGTGGTAACAGCTGGCTCTCCATGCCTCAGTCGTGGGCCTCTCGTGACGCCTGATCAAGCTGGCTTCCATAATGCAAACAGAAGCAGACACCACTAACAGTATTGGGTCAAAGAGGAGAGGAAGAAGAAGAATATGGACGGAGACACTTTGACCCTTCCATTCCTCTCAGTTACGAACAGATGTTTTTCCCTCTCTGACGCACCCACACACTGAGGCAGGCAGGCAATGCGATATATGAGGAGAAATTGGGCCCTGACCTATTTTTGTGAGAACTCTTTTTGGGTTGTGTCCTCCTTCTTCCCATTCTGGTGAGTGAGATGAGGAGCAGAACAGATCTTACAGCAGGAAACGCAACGCTTGCTGTGGCCAAAATGACTATCGCATGACTAAAATGATTTGTCTCTTTCCACAGACAAGTCTATTTGTATAGGAGACAGACATGCGTACTAGCTCTCTAAAATTCCTCAGCTTCTACACAGACATGTAACAAAAGTCAAAAGACTCAAACAGAAGACATGACGATAAATCAATATAATAATCTGTTTGTCCGTAGAGTGCATGAGCATTAGACTAAATTACCATGGAGGAAAATTCTGTAGTTCATTAATTTCTCAGGTCAGGTGATTCACAAGATTAGAGCCCCATTTACAGTGTCCAATGGAGAGTGAGAATTTACAGGCCAGGCATATGTGAGAATCAGCCTTTCCAAAATATACACACACACAAACAAACATGCACACACACACACACACACACGCACACTAAACCCATCAGAAAGAAAGCGTCCTTTAGTAAGACTGTGACCCTTGCATTCCACTTCATTCTGTGGGCCTCAGCCAACCAGAAGAATTCAAACATTGGCTCTGCTCAAACTGGCCAATTACAGCTCATTCTGATGTGGAGTCTGAGTCATGCACGGGGGGGCCACTCAATTAACCTCCCTCTACAGACTGACTGTGTGGAGAGATCGATGCCAGCAATATCTAATAAAGTTGAGTAGAGACTAGAGAGAGAATTGCAGAGTACATTTACATTTAAGTCATTTAGCAGACGCTCTTATCCAGAGCGACTTACAAATTGGTGCATTCACCTTATGACATCCAGTGGAACAGTCACTTTACAATAGTGCATCTAAATCTTAAAGGGGGGTGAGAAGGATTACTTATCCTATCCTAGGTATTCCTTAAAGAGGTGGGGTTTCAGGTGTCTCCGGAAGGTGGTGATTGACTCCGCTGTCCTGGCGTCGTGAGGGAGTTTGTTCCACCATTGGGGGGCCAGAGCAGCGAACAGTTTTGACTGGGCTGAGCGGGAACTGTACTTCCTCAGTGGTTGGGAGGCGAGCAGGCCAGAAGTGGATGAACGCAGTGCCCTTGTTTGGGTGTAGGGCCTGATCAGAGCCTGGAGGTACTGAGGTGCCGTTCCCCTCACAGCTCCGTAGGCAAGCACCATGGTCTTGTAGCGGATGCGAGCTTCAACTGGAAGCCAGTGGAGAGAGCAGAGGAGCGGGGTGACGTGAGAGAACTTGGGAAGGTTGAACACCAGACGGGCTGCGGCGTTCTGGATGAGTTGTAGGGGTTTAATGGCACAGGCAGGGAGCCCAGCCAACAGCGAGTTGCAGTAATCCAGACGGGAGATGACAAGTGCCTGGATTAGGACCTGCGCCGTTTCCTGTGTGAGGCAGGGTCGTACTCTGCGGATGTTGTAGAGCATGAACCTACAGGAACGGGCCACCGCCTTGATGTTAGTTGAGAACGACAGGGATCACGCCAAGGTTCTTAGCGCTCTGGGAGGAGGACACAGTGGAGTTGTCAACCGTGATGGCGAGATCATGGAACGGGCAGTCCTTCCCCGGGAGGAAGAGCAGCTCCGTCTTGCCGAGGTTCAGCTTGAGGTGGTGATCCGTCATCCACACTGATATGTCTGCCAGACATGCAGAGATGCGATTCGCCACCTGGTCATCAGAAGGGGGAAAGGAGAAGATTAATTGTGTGTCGTCTGCATAGCAATGATAGGAGAGACCATGTGAGGTTATGACAGAGCCAAGTGACTTGGTGTATAGCAAGAATAGGAGAGGGCCTAGAACAGAGCCCTGGGGACACCAGTGGTGAGAGCGCGTGGTGAGGAGACAGATTCTCGCCACGCCACCTGGTAGGAGCGACCTGTCAGGTAGGACGCAATCCAAGCGAGGGCCGCGCCGGAGATGCCCAACTCGGAGAGGGTGGAGAGGAGGATCTGATGGTTCACAGTATCGAAGGCAGCCGATAGGTCTAGAAGGATGAGAGCAGAGGAGAGAGAGTTAGCTTTAGCGGTGCGGAGCGCCTCCGTGATACAGAGAAGAGCAGTCTCAGTTGAATGACTAGTCTTGAAACCTGACTGATTTGGATCAAGAAGGTCATTCTGAGAGAGATAGCGGGAGAGCTGGCCAAGGACGGCACGTTCAAGAGTTTTGGAGAGAAAAGAAAGAAGGGATACTGGTCTGTAGTTGTTGACATCGGAGGGATCGAGTGTAGGTTTTTTCAGAAGGGGTGCAACTCTCGCTCTCTTGAAGACGGAAGGGACGTAGCCAGCGGTCAGGGATGAGTTGATGAGCAAGGTGAGGTAAGGGAGAAGGTCTCCGGAAATGGTCTGGAGAAGAGTGGAGGGGATAGGGTCAAGCGGGCAGGTTGTTGGGCGGCCGGCCGTCACAAGACGCGAGATTTCATCTGGGGAGAGAGGGGAGAAAGAGGTCAGAGCACAGGGTAGGGCAGTGTGAGCAGAACCAGCGGTGTCGTTTGACTTAGCAAACGAGGATCGGATGTCGTCGACCTTCTTTTCAAAATGGTTGACGAAGTCATCTGCATAGAGGGAGGAGGGGGAGGGGGAGGAGGATTCAGGAGGGAGGAGAAGGTGGCAAAGAGCTTCCTAGGGTTAGAGGCAGAAGCTTGGAATTTAGAGTGGTAGAAAGTGGCTTTAGCAGCAGAGACAGAAGAGGAAAATGTAGAAAGGAGGGAGCGAAAGGATGCCAGGTCCGCAGGGAGGCGAGTTTTCCTCCATTTCCGCTCGGCTGCCCGGAGCCCTGTTCTGTGAGCTCGCAATGAGTCGTCGAGCCACGGAGCGGGAGGGGAGGACCGAGCCGGCCTGGAGGATAGGGGGCATAGAGAGTCAAAGGATGCAGAAAGGGAGGAGAGGAGGGTTGAGGAGGCAGAATCAGGAGATTCTTGGAGAAGTTGGAGAAGGTTTGAGCAGAGGGAAGAGATGATAGGATGGAAGAGGAGAGAGTAGCGGGGGAGAGAGAGCGAAGGTTGGGACGGCGCGATACCATCCGAGTAGGGGCAGTGTGGGAAGTGTTGGATGAGAGCGAGAGGGAAAAGGATACAAGGTAGTGGTCGGAGACTTGGAGGGGAGTTGCAATGAGGTTAGTGGAAGAACAGCATCTAGTAAAGATGAGGTCGAGCGTATTGCCTGCCTTGTGAGTAGGGGGGGAAGGTGAGAGGGTGAGGTCAAAAGAGGAGAGGAGTGGAAAGAAGGAGGCAGAGAGGAATGAGTCAAAGGTAGACGTGGGGAGATTAAAGTCGCCCAGAACTGTGAGAGGTGAGCCGTCCTCAGGAAAGGAGCTTATCAAGGCATCAAGCTCATTGATGAACTCTCCGAGGGGACCTGGAGGGCGATAAATGATAAGGATGTTAAGCTTGAAAGGGCTGGTAACTGTGACAGCATGAAATTCAAAGGAGGCGATAGACAGATGGGTAAGGGGAGAAAGAGAGAATGACCAATTGGGAGAGATGAGGATCCCGGTGCCACCACCCCGCTGACCAGAAGCTCTCGGGGTGTGCGAGAACACGTGGGCGGACGAAGAGAGAGCAGTAGGAGTAGCAGTGTTATCTGTGGTGATCCATGTTTCCGTCAGTGCCAAGAAGTCGAGGGACTGGAGGGAGGCATAGGCTGAGATGAACTCTGCCTTGTTGGCCACAGATCGGCAGTTCCATAGGCTACCGGAGACCTGGAACTCCACGTGGGTCGTGCGCGCTGGGACCACCAGATTAGGTGGCCGCGGCCACGCGGTGTGGAGCGTTTGTATGGTCTGTGCAGAGAGGAGAGAACAGGGATAGACAGACACATAGTTGACAGGCTACAGAAGAGGCTACGCTAATGCAAGGAGATTGGAATGACAAGTGGACTACACGTCTCGAATGTTCAGAAAGTTAAGCTTACGTAGCAAGAATCTTATTGACTAAAATGATTAAAATGATACAGTACTGCTGAAGTAGGCTAGCTGGCAGTGGCTGCGTTGTTGACTTTGTAGGCTAGCTGGCAGTGGCTGCGTTGTTGACACTACACTAATCAAGTCGTTCCGTTGAGTGTAATAGTTTCTATAGTGCTGCTATCCGGGGGCTAGCTGGCTAGCTAGCAGTGTTGATTACGTTACGTTGCGTTAAAAGAACGACAATAGCTGGCTAGCTAACCTAGAAAATCGCTCTAGACTACACAATTATCTTTGATACACAGACGGCTATGTAGCTAGCTATGTAGCTAGCTACGATCAAACAAATCAAACCGTTGTGCTGTAATGAAATGAAATGAAAATGTGATACTACCTGTGGAGCGAAGCAGAATGCGACCGGGTTGTTGAGTGCGGAAGTTCTATTCAGTAGACGTTGGCTAGCTGTTGGCTAGCTAGCAGTGTCTCCTACGTTAAGGACGACAAATAGCTGGCTAGCTAACCTCAGTAAATTAAGATAATCACTCTAAGACTACACGCTCTAAACTACACAATTATCTTGGATACGAAGACAGCAAAGACAACTATGTAGCTAGCTAACACTACACTAATCAAGTCGTTCAGTTGAGTGTAATAGTTTCTACAGTGCTGCTATTCGGTAGACGGTGGACGTTTGCTAGCTGGCTAGCTGCTGGGCAGATAGCAGTGTAGACTACGTTAGGACGAAGAAATACGAAGTTGCAATAGAAGTGCTGACTGTTTCACTTTGTTGTCCTCTTTCTTTTCCTTTTTCTTCTGTCCTTCTTTTGTCCTTATTTTGTCTTCCTTTCTTCTGTTAACTAGATATTTTTTGTTGTTATTCTTTGTAAGCTAGCTAGCTTCTTCCAGGAGAGTCCCTAGCAACTGCTTAGCAACAAGTAAACAATTCTGCTAGCAATTCAGCTAGCTAAGATAACTGTACAATTTTATGAAAAATAGTTACTTTTTCAAAAGCCTGTCTTTTTTGGTTTGTTCCTTGTTTTGTCTTCTATTGAGTCTTGCAGTTTTCTCTTGATTTTTTCAATGTACTTCACTCTAAAAAAACATTTAACTCTCAATATATACAGGAGCTCATTTTTCAGCAGCTGCTCAATTTAGAACTCCGGAACGGAGCTTGAGAGCTACTTCATCTTTTTAGGATATTATCTGTCTTTCCTAATTGGAATTGTTTATCATCTAACACTAAGTGTTCTATGTTGAATAGGCAAACAGTTTGTTCTGTCACAATAGCACTGTCTGTAGAAAGGCATCATATCCTCAGCCAACCAGCAGTGCTACTGTATTCAATACAGTACAGAGGTCTGTAACCTGACCACAACTATGTATCCAACCTGCTTCTCAATCTCATATAGTCTAATGCCAACATATTGGGGATAAGCACAGTAAACTCATTAACAGGCCAATAGCTGGCCGTTTAACATATTGCATTAGGCTCTGTGGAAAATGTAGACACATTATTGGATTACTCCTGCTCTTGATACCAGATAGGGTAGAGTATATCCGGATCCACAACGCATTGGTGGGCGATTAGGCTGATTGGAGATCCAGATGGTTACTTACCCTCCATAATGGGAAAATAAAGACAACACACACTGTGCCGAACGAATAGTGGCTGTCCGATCACCTCTGACCAGAATATATAACTAGGTCATGTGGTCAGGAAAACCTGGTCCTAAATATGAGAGCTAATACTGTCTGTTTTTTGATGATGATCTATTGTAGTAAGTCTAGTCAGACCTTTGTAGCCTTGAGATATAATAGGCCTGTAGGGGTCTGGGCCTAGTGATCTCCAGGCTCAGTCAGATCTATTGATTTTCACCAGTAATAACATCGTCACAGCAGCTCTAGTGATCAATAATCACCACGAGAGCCATAACTTGTGGAATGTTCATTTCTGACTACTGTGTCAATGTATTGCTTTAGAATTGCAGCATTAGTGCAAGAAGCCTAGTACTCGGACAGATAGGAGAACATGGTTGGCTAGCGCAGTGTGCGTGGCAGGATAGCGTAGCGCTTGAACATTACATGGTGGTGGTTGATGATCAATCCAGCAGGAGTCAATTGTCTCCAATGGAGATCCTTCATCCTCTCTCCTCCCACCCCAATCAGCTCTGACTCACCTTCCACTGTCACCGACTCTGAGATGAGAAGCTCAACATTAGAAGCTCGACAGTGCAAGATGCAGAAATCGCTCCGCCATTTCCTGGTTGCTACAATTATAATAGTTTGCCTAATTTCAGTTTATGTGACAAAACAAGCCATGTATAGTGTTGAGAATTATTGTACGATCAAAACCGCTGTGAAATATATTTTCCATAACCAAAAACATAATATTTTCAGCTGTTTGAAGTTGTTGTACAAAACTGAAACACACAAAAACAAAACTTAAGAAAGGGAAGCATAGAAATAGCTCACATAGAACAGATATACCCCTTCCTAGTCTTGCTTTCAATGAGAATGAAGGATCTATAACTCACGTGTTTGTGAATTTGGTCAGATCACCCAAAACGTTACCTTTTGCAGCACAAAAAAAAATCATGCCACTTCAGACCTGACAACTGTTCCAAGGCACCTCATTACCAATAGAAACAGTCAGTCCCATCCTGCAGGATTCTTGTGGCATCAAAGTAGCCTGGAAAACATGCACATGTCACCGTCTACCCAGTCAGCTGGTCTCCAATTTATTGGTGTTTCCCTGTGTAGTGGTTTCTATGTCTCTCCTAGAGAGAGAGAGAAACTAATCAACACCGACCATACTGATCACTTATCGCAGGCATTTTACTGATATTGTTCATTACGATAAGTAGCCTACAGTGGAGAAATGTGAAGTTTGAAATTAAATACGTTTTCTAATATGAGTGATTGTTAATGGGACAATTGAAGGCTTCAACCATCAAACTAGCAGTAATTTAAAGCAGTGTTTCACTCAAGGGGTCAGCTTAAATATATTTATTTAAATTGAAAGGAAATCAGTCCAAAAATGTATTTTTAAAAAACTGTTTGCGGTACGTGCACTTGATTCAGCAGCCCTAGCGTCGAAAAGGCCAAGTGTGCCCATTTTGAACCATTTCATGTGTCTGAAGGTAGAACTCCGACTACCCGGCAGACCAAGGAAGCAAGTCAACTGCAATTACAGGCCTATCGCTGGCAAAGAGGTGTGTATTCAACGGAAGCCAGGCTTCCCAAAAAAAGTGACCAATAATTTTTTTCAATAAAAAGATGATCTTTCATCTCTCTGTGTTTCATCATTTTCTTTCAATTGGCAAGAGGCTGAATATATCTCACACAGGAGAAAGCACCCCTCTGTCTCTCTACGTGTAAGCCATCTATCTGATGCTGTATGGTCCAAACGAGTATGACATTGTTGCCGCCTGTAGCATTGAAGGCAAGGGAAGCCAGTGAGCATTTGGCCTCCCTTGATAAAAAAAAAAGGTATAAAAAAATGTGCCAATCAGCATCGAGCTAAACTGAGCGAGCACAACTATGAATGGTCCGACACACACAACAAAATTGTCAAGGGAAGCCCGCTTGGATTTTGGCGTCACTCCTATCAAATCCCATTGAGAGGATACGTCATTGACAGCAAAACTTTAATTGTTGCATCTCATTGGGTTGTCCTCTGGTGGCTAGCTAGCTAAAGATTGAGCTAGACTTGTGGTTTTACAAAACTCTCCATACTGGCCAATAATTATAATGGCGATTCTGATCCAACCATTCATTCATACATTGTTGTGCCCCTGGCCTGAGATAATGGAAGTTCAATATGTAGCTAGATGTAGAAGGCTCATGTTAACTAGCTAACATTGCCCATGCATGGAAGTTGGGCTAGCGAGCAAGCATTTTAGCCAGGTAGCCAAGGTCAAGTACAGTATTAGGTACAGTACACTCTGTCATACAGTGTGTACTGTATGACAGTGTTAGACTGTTTCATCAACATGAAAGGGAGGAGGATGGCATTGGCGTTTCTCTACAAGGGTGAGTCAACATTTGTTTCTACTTGCACGAACACTCACGCACACACACACGCAGAAATAAGAACCATGGACAGCCACATCATATTTAGCTTACATTAAACTGGACTACATTTTTTTAGATATCACTGTATTATACTAAGCAGAGGTGATTTGATGATGTTGAAGTTGAAATGGTGTTGGAATAGTGGAGGCAGCTCCTGTTTTCTTTGTGACTTGCAGTAACTATCAGTGGTTCTAAGCCAAAAGTTGTTCAGTGGCCCAAAAAAGTCGGGAAAATTAAGTTGCTAGACCATGCTGTTACTGTAAATGCACTATGCTTTGTGGACTTCACTGGACAGAGGTTGCTATCCGGATTTGTGATAAAACAAAGGTGTGGTTGAATTTATTCTGCCACTATGTCTTCTTATTGTCTCAGCCTTTTCCCTATATATCATGGTCGCAAGGGATGTGAATTAACAGGTTAAAAAGGCAAACAACGCAATTATCACAACACATAGGTTGTAATATGGCTTCCCTAGTGATTTCATCCACACACTGCACATGCACAGTTCACCATGTCTGCACAGTTCCCTCGAGCCATAGACTGTAAAAAGAAGCCTTGAAAGCACAGCAAAGCTGATACTGTGAGACTTCAAAACCATGACTAGAGATACTCAACGAATACAGCAAAGAGCTTCTGTTTTTATGAGTAAGTTCATGTGTAAGTTGTTATTCAGCACTCCCAGCACTTTGTTCAACACCTAAGCCATAAAATGTGCCTTCTCCCTACTTCTACTCATGCTACAACCAGCACTATAGCTGCAACGAAGGAGTACAGCAAAGTGTTTCCATAAGCTTGCGTTGTTATTATTAGTGGCTTGTATCTTTTTCATGTCAAGGAATATTTAACTTTCTCTGGCCATAGTAGTCAACAACATGAAGTGGTGCATGAGGCAGAAATAATGTAGTGCGACTTAAGTTTCGCCATCAGCTAGATGGCTGTATCCTCTTTTCTCAGTGGAGGGAGGGAGAGAGGAGGGAGGGTGAGTTGGGTGAGGCAGCCTCACTGCTGCTTCGACCTCCCCTCAGACTGACCATCAGATGCAGGCCAGTTAAAAAAGAAGAGCAAATTATGCTCACTCAGCTGTGCCTCACAATTAATACAACAAATTATCTATTAGTGGAACGCATTCAGTTGTGACACTGACTATGTTGCCCCTTTCCCCTTTCATATACAGTTGAAGTCGGAAGTTTACATACACCTTAGCCAATTACATTTAAACTCCGTTTTTCACAATTGCTGACATTTAATCCTAGTTAAGATTCCCTGTCTAAGGTCAGTTAGGATCACCACTTTATTTTAAGAATGTGAAAAGTCAGAATAATAGTAGAAATATTTATTTATTTCAGCTTTTATATCTTTCATCACATTCCCAGTGGGTCAGAAGTTTACATACACTATTAGTATTTGGTAGCATTGCCTTTAAATTGTTTAACTTGGGTCAAACGTTTCAGGTAGCCTTCCATAAGTTGGGTGAATTTTGGCCCATTCCTCCTGACAGAGCTGGTGTAACTGAGTCAGGTTTGTAGGCCTCCTTGCTCGCACACGCTTTTTCAGTTCTGCCCACAAATTTTCTATATGATTGAGGTAAGGGCTTTGTGATGGCCACTCCAATACCTTGACTTTGTTGTCCTTAAGCCATTTTGCCACAACTTTCAAAGTATGCTTGGGGTCATTGTCTATTTGGAAGACGCATTTGCGACCAAGCTTTAACTTCCTGACTGGTGTTCCTTCAATATATCAACATAATTGTCTTCCCTCATGATGCCATCTATTGTGTGAAGTGCACCAGTCCCTCCTGCAGCAAAGCACCCCCACAACATGATGCTGCCACCCCTGTGCTTCACGGTTGGGATGGTGTTCTTTGGCTTGCAAGCCTCCCCCTTTTTCCTTCAAACATAACGATGGTCATTATGGTCAAACAGTTGTATTTTTCTTCCATCAGACCAGAGAACATTTCTCCAAAAAGTACCATCTTTGTGCCCATGTGCAGTTGCAAATCTTAGCCTGGATTTTTTTATGGCCATTTGGAGCAGTGGCTCCTTCCTTGCTGAGCGGCCTTTCAGGTTATGTCAATTTAGGACTCATTTTACTGTGGATACAGCTACCTTTGTACCAGTTTGCTCCAGCATCTTCACAAGGTCCTTTGCTGTTGTTAAAGGATTGATTTGCACTTTTCGCACCAAAGTACATTCATCTCTAGAAGACAGAAGGTGTCTCCTTCCTGAACGGTATGATGGCTGCATGGTCCCATTGTGTTTATATTTGCGTACTATTGTTTGTACAGATGAACGTGGTACCTTCAGGCGTTTGGAAATTGCTCCCAAGGATGAACCAGACTTGTGGAGGTCTACAATTTCTTTCTGAGGTCTTGGCTGATTTCTTTTGAGTTTCCCATGATGTCAAGCAAAGAGGCACTGAGTTTGAAGGTAGGCCTTGAAATTCATCCACAGGTACACCTCCAAATCACACAAATCATGTCAATTAGCCTATCTACCCTATCTCTGCTCTCTCCCCATCCATCTCTCTGCTCTCTCCCCAACCCTCTCTCTGCTCTCTCCCCAACCCTCTCTCTGGTCTCTCCCCAACCCTCTCCTCTCTCTCTGCATCCCTGTCTTCCCTCGCTCTACTCTCCCCAATCCCTGTCTTCCCTCGCTCTACTCTCTCCTATCCCTCTCTCTACTCTCCCCATCCCTCCCTTCCCAAACTCTTCCCTCTCTCCTGCATCCCTCTCTTCCTTCTCTAATCTCCCCCATCACTCTGCTCTCTCCCATCCCTCTCTGCTCTCTCCCATCCCTCTATCCCCTCTCTCTGCTCTCTCCCATCCCTCTCTCTACTCTCTCCCCATCCATTTCTTTCTTACTAACGCTTTCGCATTAAACTTGTTCACCCCTACAGAAAAGGCTCCACATTACCTACCTAATTAGAACCAGCAAATATTGGGTGGGTGTCTCACTTTAGCCACATTGAAAAAGTACTGAAAGCTGTCTGTCCCTATTTTAGACGTCTAGTTTACACTGAACGCTATAGAAAACAACATTCCTTGAAATAAACCCAGTCTTTGTGGAAAGTAAGATCTGAAACATTGCTCATCCCAAGAACTTGGTGGCCTGCCTGGTCATTTGGCAGTGTGAAGAAACAACACGTGCAGTCTGTAGCTTACCCCATGACAGTCAGGCACTCTCCTCTGGCATTCATATCTGCTAAGCCAAAAGCATCAGCTTCCTTATCTTTGGTGTGTGTGATTACAAGAGAGATGTGAAATATGCTGTATCTGATGTTCACACAGGTTTACTTCCATTAACAAGGGTTTAAATAAAGAGCTAAAGTGTTATTGGGTGTGGTATAAAACAAGAAGTTATCTGTCTGCAGCATTGTGACGTATTTGTAGGCATATCATTGGAAGATTGACCATAAGAGACTACATTTACCAGGTGTCCGCCTGGTGTCCTCCGTCGAAATTGGTGCGTAATCTCCAGCTGCATGTATTTTCCCGTGTGATTCAGAAGAGAAACCAAACTGCCACGAATGACATATCATCGAATAGATATGTGAAAAACACCTTGAGGATTGATTCTAAACAACGTTTGCCATGTTTCTGTCGATATTATGGAGTTAATTTTGAAAAAAGTTTGGCGTTTTGATGACTGAATTTTCGGGGGGTTTTCTCAGCCAAACATGATGAACAAAACAGAGCGATTTCTCCTACACAAGTCATCTTTTTGGAAAAACTGAACATTTTCTATCTAACTGAGAGTCTCCTCATTGAAAACATCAGAAGTTCTTCAAAGGTAAATTATTTTTTTTGAATGCTTTTCTTTTTTATGTGAAAATGTTGCCTGATGAATGCCAGGCTTAATGCTATGCTAGCTATCAATACTCTTACACAAATGCTTGTTTTGCTATGGTTGAAAAGCATATTTTGAAAATCTGAGATGACAGTGTTACCTCTTAAGCCCACCCGACACGCAGGCGTCCCATCTAGCCATCTGGAAATGCAAATGCGCTACGCTAAATGCTAATAGCACTCGTGAAAACTCAAACGTGAATTAAAACACACATGCAGGGTACTGAATTAAAGCTACACTCGTTGTGAATCTAGCCAACAAGTCAGATTTTTAAAATGCTTTTCTGCAAAGGCATGATAAGCTATTATCTGATAGCATGCAACACCCCAAAATACCTGAAGGGGACGTAAACAAAATAATTAGCATAGCCGGCGCTACACAAAACGCAGAAATAAAATATAAAACATTCATTACCTTTGACGAGCTTCTTTGTTGGCACTCCTATATGTCCCATAAACATCACTATTGGGTCTTTTTTTCGATTAAATCGGTCCATATATACCCAAAATATTGATCTATGAAAAGTGTGTGATCCAGAAAACAGCGTTTTAAAACGCAACGTCATTTTTTAAAATAAAAAAAGTTGACGATAAACTTTCACAAAACACTTCGAAATACTTTTGTAATCCAACTTTAGATATTATTAAACGTTAATAATCTATCAAATTGATCACGGGGCGATGTGTATTCAATAGCTCCACGTCTTCAAATCATGGTCGGAAATCTCTCTTCCAAAACATCCTGTCGGAGACCGGAAGGAATGGGGTCTCTCTTATTCGTTTGACCAAGAAACAACCCCCAGGCAAATGACAAGACTGGCGACATTGTGTGGAAGCTGTATGACTTGCAATCTCGGCCCCATCTAATTTGCTGAGCCATAGACAATACATGCAAGTGGCGCATTGATATATTTTCCACTTTTTGGTGATCAGTTTTCCTTGGGCTTTTTAACGAAACACACGTTCTGTTATAGTCACAGCCGTGATTTAACCAGTTTTAGAAACGTCAGAGTGTTTTCTATCCACACATACTAATCATATGCATATACTATATTTCTGGCATGAGTAGCAGGACGCTAAAATGTTGCGCGATTTTTAACAGAATGTTCGAAAAAGTAAGGGGTAGGCTTAAGTGGTTTTAACAAAAGGCTAAGCTTGAGAGCCAATATATTTATTTCATTTCATTTGCGATTTTCATGAATAGTTAACGTCACGTTATGGTAATGAGCTTGAGGCTATAATCACGATCCCGGATACGGGATTGCTCGTCGCAACAGGTTAATAATAGTTTTCCTGTTTTAAAAAATATATATTTTAAATCTCACTTTCCATCTACGGACTGAAAATACTCTCCAGCATCCCGCTTCACCCAATGTGGTACGAATCTGCAATTTTTTAAAACTTTAGAACCGGAACTCCCATCAGAGGCTAGCCAGCTAACTTTCTACTAGCCAGTTAGCCACTGCTAGCGGTATTCACTGTTAACTCTGACACCAGCCAGCCCCAGCTCGGTCAATACCTGCCAGTCTGCACAGCGCAATAACAACCCAGAGCATTTTCTCTACCACATTTCCGGATTCCTACCACAAGCTCTGGACCTTTACACCGGATAACCACAGCTAGCTAGCTGCAATCCGAGTGGCTGTTCCTGGCTAACGTCTCTGTCCCGAAGTAAGCCCCATTTAGCCTGGAGCTAGCCTCCAGCTAGGCCCATCTCCCGGCTAGCCAAAGAGGTCCACCAGCTAATTCTTGGGCTACAATACCTCTTGTCAATTGGCCAGGACCCTTTATTGCCAACACAGCGCCCTGCCGATCCATCACGAATGGTCTGCCAATGTAATTGTCCGAGGTGGTTTCAACAGGCTTTTCTGTTGAGACGTCACCGAAGATCCATCTGCTGGCCACGGCCTGCTAGCTTTCTGAATCGCCGTGTCTCCAGCACTAGTGTAGTAGCGACAACCGAACAGCCCCCTGCCTTCACCTATTGCTGCTCATTGGGCCAGATGATCACTCGGCTACTCATGCCTCTCCCTAATGTCAGTGGCGGCAGGGTAGCCTAGTGGTTAGAGCGTTGGACTAGTAACCGAAAGCTAGCAAGTTCGAATCCCCGGGCTGACAAGGTACAAATCTGTCGTTCTGCCCCTGAACAGGCAGTTAACCCACTGTTCCTAGGCCGTCAATGAAAATAAGAATTTGTTCTTAACTGACTTTCCTAGTAAAATAAAGGTAATCTTTTTTTTTTAAATGCGTTGTCTACTGCTGTTTAGGTTAGTAATTATTGTTTAATTTCACTATAGAGACCCCAGACCCATCCTAAATGCCTTAGATAGCTCGTGTGTCGCACCCTCCACACATGCGGAGACCTCACCTGGCTTAACTGGTGCCTCCAGGGATGCAACCACTCTCATCATCACTCAATGCCTAGGTTTACCTCCACTGTACTCACATCCTACCATACCCTTGTCTGTACATTATGCCCTGAATCTATTCTACCATGACCAGAAATCTGCAACTTTTGTTCTCTGTCCCCAACGCACTAGACGACCAGTCCTACGGCCTTTAGCCGTATCCTTATCCTACACCTCCTCTGTTCCTCTGGTGGTGTAGAGGTTAACCCAGGCCCCATTGCCCCCAGCATCACACCAATTCCCAACTTCCTATCATTTGTTGACTTCTGTAACCGTAAAAGCTTTAGTTTCATACATGTTAACATTAGAAGCCTCCCTAAGTTTGTTTTATTCACTGCTTTAGCACACTCCGCCAACCCTGATGTCCTAGCCATGTCTGAATCCTGGCTTAGGAAGGCGACAAAAATTCGGAAATTTCCATCCCAAACTACATTTTCTAACAAGACAGAACTGCCAAGGGGGGCGGAGTTGCAATCTACTGCAGAGATAGCCTTCAGAGTTCTGTCATACTATCCAGGTCTGTGCCCAAACAATTCGAGCTTCTACTTTTAAAAATCCACCTTTCCAGAAATAAGTATTGTACCATTGCCACTTGTTATAGACCCCCTCAGCCACCAGCTGTGTCCTGGACACCATATGTGAATTGATTGCCCCCCATCTATCTTCAGAGTTCGTACTGTTAGGTGACCTAAACCTGGATATGCTTAACACCCCAGCCATCCTACAATCTAAACTAGATGCCCTCAATCTCACACAAAATATCAAGGAACCTACCAGATACAACCCTAAATCCATAACCATGGGCACCCTCATAGATATCATCCTGACCAACTTGCCCTCTAAATACACCTCTGCTGTCTTCAACCAAGATCTCAGCGATCACTGCCTTATTGCCTGCGTCCGTAATGGGTCTGCGGTCAAACGACCACCCCTCATCACTGTCAAACGCTCCCTAAAACACTTCAGCGAGCAGGCCTTTCTAATCGACTTGGCCCAGGCATCCTGGAAGGATATTGACCTCATTCCGTCAGTAGGAGATGCCTGGTTGCTCTTTAAAAGTGCTTCCTCACCATCTTAAATAAGCATGCCCCATTCAAAAAATGTAGAACTAAGAACAGATATAGCACTTGGTTCACTCCAGACTTGACTGCCCTCGACCAGCACAAAAACATCCTGTGGCAAACTGCATTAGCATTGAATAGCCCCCGCGACATGCAACTTTTCAGTTAAATCAGGAACCAATATACACAGTCAGTTGAAAAAGCTAACCTGAGCTTTCCTCACAGAAATGTGCATCCCGTAGCACTGGGATGCAGTAAAGTCCATGGAGAATAAGAGCACCTACTCCCAACTGTCTGAGGATAGGAAACTAGGTCACCACCGATAAAGCTACAATAATCGATCATTTCAGTAAGCATTTGTCTATGGCTGGCCATGCTTTCCACTTGGCTACCCCTACCCCGGCCAACAGCTCTGCACCCCCTGCAGAAACTTGCCCAAGCCCCCCCCCTGCTTCTCCTTCACCCAAATCCAGGCAAAGGATTTTCTGAAAGAGCTGCTAAATCTGGATCCCTACAAATCAGCTGGGCTAGACAAACTGGACACTCTCTTTCTAAAATTATCTGCCAAAATTGTTGCAACCCCTATTACTAGCCTGTTCAACCTCTTTTTCGTATCGTCTAATTTCCCCAAAGATTGGAAAGCTGCCGTGGTCATCCCCCTCTTTGAAGGGGGAGAAACTCTTGACCAAAAATGTTATAGCCATATCCACCCTGCCCTGCCTTTCTAAAATCTTCGAAAGCCAAGTTAAACAGATCACCAACCATTTTGAATCCCATCATACCTTCTCCACTACACAATCTGGTTTCTGAGCTGGTCACGGGTGCACCTCAGCCACGCTCAAGGTCCTAAACGATATCATATCTGCCATGGATAAAAGACAGTACTGTGCAGCCGTCTTCATCGACCTGGCCAAGGCTTTCGACTTGGCCAATCACTGCATTCTTATCGGCAGATTCAACAGCCTTGGTTTCTCAAATGACTGCCTCACTTGGTTCACCAACTATTTCTCAGGCAGAGTCCAGTGTGTCAAATCGGAGGGCCTGTTGTCCAGACCTCTGGCAGTCTCTATGGGGGTGCCACAGGGTTATATTTCTCTGTATATATCAATGATGTCGCTCTTGCTGCTGGTGATTCACCTCTACGCAGACGACACCATTCTGTGTACATCTGGCCCTTCCTTGGACACATACAACACTCCTTCTGTGGCCTCCAACTGCCTTTACATGCTAGTAAAACTAAATGCATGCTCTTCAACCGATTGCTGCCCGCACCCGCCCACCCAACTAGCATCACTACTCTGGACAGTTCTGACTTAGAATATGTGGACAACTACAAATACCTAGGTGTCTGGTCAGACTGTAAACTGTCCTTCCAGACTCACATTAAGCATCTCCAATACAAAATTAAGTATTGAATCGGTATCCTATTTAGCAACAAAGCCTCCTTCACTCATGCTGCCAAACATAACCTCGTAAAACTGACAATCCTACCGATCCTTGACTTTGGCAATGTTATTTACAAAATAGCCTCCAACACTCTACTCAGCAAACTGGATGTAGTCTATCACAGTGCCATCCGTTTTGTCACCAAAGCACCATATACTACCCACCACTGCAACCTGTATGCTCTCGATGGCTGGTCCTCGCTACGTATTCGTCGCCAAACCCACTGGCTCGAAGTCATCTATAAGTCTTTGCTAGGTAAAGCTCTGCCTTATCTCAGCTCACTGGTTACCGTAGCAACACCCACCCATAGCACAAGCTCCAGCAGGTATATTTCACTGGTCATCCCGAAAGCCAACACCTACTTTGGCCGCCTTTCCTTCCAGTTCTCTGCTGCCAATAACTGGAACGAATTGCAAAAATCACTGAAGCTGGAGACATATTTCCCTCTAACTTTAAGCATCAGCTGTCAGAGCAGCTTACCGATCATTGCACCTGTACACAGCCCGTCTGTAAATAGCACACCCAACTACCTCATCCCCATATTATTACTTACCCTCTTGCACACCAGTATCTCAACTTTCACATCATCATCTATCACTCCAGTGTTTAATTGCTCAAATGTAATTATTTCGCCTCCATGGCCTATGTATTGCTTTTTATTGTGTTATTGACTGTACGTTTGTTTATGTGTAACTCTGTGTTTGTGTTTTTGTCGCACTGCTTTGCTTTATGTTGGCCAGGTCGCAGTTGTAAATGAGAACTTGTTCTCAACTGGCCTACCTGGTTAAATAAAGGTGAAATATTTTATTTTTTAAAGATACAAAATATCCCGTTCTCTTCCATCAGGATTATCAAATTAATGAATTGCTTAATCTGAGAATTTCTGCCAACAGCAGAAGTATGGTCAGCCTACACAGGACAGACCACAATGCAATGTTAAATTTACTTGCAACATTACATTTAATCTTTGATATTTACAAATAAGATAATGTCCTTTCTGGGGTGCACTATCTCTCAGATGACTATTCACAAATGTCTAGCATCTTGCTGAAAAAGTGGGAACCGCCAGCATGTTATGGTTTAATCCCAAATGGCATCCTACCATTACTTTTATAGTGCACTACTTTTGACCAGAGCTCTGAAGGCCATGGTCAAAAATTGTACAATATATTGGGATTAAGGTCGGTGCCAAATGGGATGGAGATTATGAGACCCGCGTGGGCCAAATATCGGTGTCTACCACGAACCTGCTGGTAGTTCTGATCCTGGGGGGTGAACGTGTTGTCGATGGGCTGAAAGTTCAAATTGACATGAGGGAAATCGTGTAGCCAATATGTCCACCAAGGTGCCATATAATCCTCCCGTATTGAAGACATCCTGGCCCGAGTTTAATGATCAAATATCTAGTAGTCTTCTTTAGTAAACCGACAGCTCAGTCCCGTCTTCTGTAACAAAGCTATAAACAGTAATGAAAAGGCATGCTGGATAATGTAAACTCGTTCACACGCACAGTAGACAAAATATGCAGGGAGATCGTTAAATGAAAGCATTCCAAAATTATTCGTGAAAAATAAAATTAGCAAGCACACCGTGCTCGGTCAGCCCGTTTCAACCACAGCCATCCTACCGCTACGGTCTGCTGGTTCAGTCATTCCACAGACAAGGGCCGTCCCTTACACCGGAGCGCGTAGAAACGCTTGAGACAAAACGAGAGAGCGCAGAACCTGAAAGTAGGAACACGAATAGTAATGAAAAAAAATGTAATTGGAAAAAGTAAGACTTGGCACGTGGTAAATGGATACTCAAGTTTATGAAAAAAGTATAGGTATAGGCCAAATATAGAATAATTATGAAATGTTCACAAAAGCAACATTGATATCCGGGTAGCTCCCATTGACTTTCCAACACCCCCATCTAGTGTAAATAAACTCACATGCAGAATCTGTCAAAGTTTACCAAAGTGCCGTGGAAATAACGCACAACTGATAGCATTACCGTAGTCATATGGCGCAGTTTGAGGATTTGGCCTGGTCTTTTTTCAGTCTGCAAACAGCTGCTGGACAATGACCCAGTGTTAACAGTGAACTGAAGAATGGGTTCTAATTTACTATCCCGAAACCTTACAATATTTTAAATAACAAAATGGCACCCTATTCCTTATAGGCTGCTAATTTGATTAAGACCCATAAATCTCTGTTCAAAAATAGTGCAGTATATAGGAATAGTGTGCCATTTGAGACGCAAACCTTTATGTATGTAGTAGACAATGCTATGGTCATTCCAACAAATAAAGCAAAACACTAAATAACATTCGAGCATGCTGAGACAAACAAGGAAGTCTCAACCTTCAGAACATTCTGTATGAAGTGGATGAGTCTCATTTTACAGTTAGTTAACTAGGCAAGTCAGTTAAGAACAAATTCTTATTTTCAATGACGGCCTAGGAACAGGGGTAGAACGACAGATTTGTACCATGTCAGCTCGGGGATTTGAACTTGCAACATTCAGGCTACTAGTCCAACGCTCTAACCACTAGGCTACCCTGCCACCCCAAGGCTGATTCTATGGAGAACTTTAGCCCTAGACGTGCATGTCAATGGTACTGTCCTTAGGCCTATTTGACTTCATAACGAATTGATCAGACCGCTGTTCACAACCACTTACTGTGCAGGCTTCAGCTAACTAGGCCAAAAGAAACTTACCATCCACACCTTTCAATTAGTCATAACCACTAGATTGTTCACTAAGTCTATATACATAATTCCTGCCCCAAATCCATTAAATGGTAGTGTGGGTAAAGTAATAGCATCTGTAATAATGGCAGGTTCTTCACCGTGTCACTTTCAGGAGCATATTTGTTTTTAAATCCACCAGTCCATGAAGTAAGCACAGGGCTAAGTGATTGGATGTGTGTAAGTAATGTTACCACCTTAGTAGTCACCACCCCAAACAATTTAGATGTGGTTACATCATTTGAGTATTGGAAGAGCCTGTGTAGTAACTGATTTGACTCCACTACAGATAACTTGTCAAATTTGTCTAGGGCCAGTTTCCCAGTCAATGAGTAAGCCTAGTCCTGGACTAAGAGCATCCTCAATGGTGAATCTTCAACAGCAGCAGTCTCTTCGTCACATCATTAAACACCTGATTACACATCTCAACAGGTGATCCATGCAAGTCATGACAGCA
Organism: Oncorhynchus keta; assembly: GCF_023373465.1. Classification (NCBI taxonomy): domain Eukaryota; kingdom Metazoa; phylum Chordata; class Actinopteri; order Salmoniformes; family Salmonidae; genus Oncorhynchus; species Oncorhynchus keta. Next base: position 10,562,489 of record NC_068422.1, on the reverse strand, counting down.
CCAGTGGGGGTGGGCCTTCTGTTCTCTAGTGCTCCTCAAGCAATGGGGAGGCCGATGACATCAAGACTTCCAATCAAACCAACTCTTGAATGCCCAACTCCTTAAAGTTTGCAGCTGTATAAAAAACACCAAATAGAAAACTTTTTTTTTTACCCTTTAGTGTACATCGTATTTATACTTGGGATACCACTGCAATAGGACAAGTACAAACAAAAAACAATCATTGGAGGAAGTCTTTAAATCTGAGGACTAGGTTTAATCTGTCTGGGAAACTAGCTCTTAGATAATCAAGTCACTTCATTCGGCAGACATTCGTTTTTGCCTTCTTCCAAAATAGAGCCTCTAAGCATGTTATACATGAATATAGATAATTTACTGTAGTGGAACAACAGGCATGACAAAGACAAATGGTTTCTCTTTTTATTACAATTTACTGTACACGAAGATAGTCCTCTACTTGAGCTCCTTCACAGCCAGACCTGAAAAGAGATGAGCTGTTAGAAACTACATTACATGAATCATGCTCATTCACAAAATATGCTTTGAGTGACCAAGCCACAAACTTGATAGATCGACATTATTAGAAATGGTACTGGCGGTAGGAAGACAAGAGAAAGTTTGCTTGTTCAAATCACTGAGCAGATTTTGGGAAACATCTGTTTTTATGTCCTTGAGCAAGGCAGTTAACTGCTCTGGATAAGAGCAATTTATTATTCAAATCTGTTCATATACACCCCCAGGAAGAATGACACTTTAAAACATTTTCTGACAAGCAACCACTTAGATGTGGTCAAGTTTAAAAGATTGGGAATAACATAAGGCATTTGCAAAAATGATTTAGCAACATAGAATGGGAAAGCAGCAGCAATGTTTTTGAACTATTAACAGATAATGCAGTAAATAGAAACAGAGTCTACGCAGACCAGTGTGCCATACAGCAATGTTTTTGAACTATTAACAGATAATGCAGTAAATAGAAACAGAGTCTACGCAGACCAGTGTGCCATAGCCTAGCAGAGCTACAGTAGGCCTTCACGAAAACGAAGAAATTTGCCACAGACCTGCTATTATTCACTTTGCACTGGACTGTGTTTGCTAGCAGTTATTTACTTTTTTGCACACCAGTATTTCCACTTGCACATCATCATCTATCACACCAGTGTTAATTTGCTAAATTGCAATTACTTTGCTACTATGGCCTATTTATTGCCTTACCTAACACCCTTTGCACACTGTATATATACTTTTTTTCTATTGTGTTATTGACTGTACGTTTGTTTTTTCCATGTGTAACTCTGTGTCGCACTGCTTTGCTTGATCTTGGCCAGGTCGCAGTTGTAAATGAGAATGTGTTTTTATTTATTTCACCTTTATTTAACCAGGTAGGCAAGTTGAGAACAAGTTCTCATTTACAATTGCGACCTGGCCAAGATAAAGCAAAGCAGTTTGACAGATACAACGACAGTGTTACACATGGAGTAAAACAAACATACAGTCAATAATATATACGATGTGAGCAAATGAGGTGAGAAGGGAGGTAAAGGCAAAAAAGGCCATGGTGGCAAAGTAAATACAATATAGCAAGTAAAACACTGGAATGGTAGTTTTGCAATGGAAGAATCTGCAAAGTAGAAATAGTAGGTAGGTTTCAACTGGCCTACCTAGTTAAATAAAGAAGATATGATTTTTTTTTTTAAACAACCCGAGAACAATACTTTTCTTGGTTGTCCAAAATGTATTGTTGAGTTATATTAAATCATACATTGAACTGCAACTACCTATTCTGCCAACAATTCCTTAGTGTACGTCATGGACTGTTGAGTCAAATATAACCTATTTTTAAAACCTCTTACAGAGTTTTGTAGCATAAACTGGGAATTTTATATTTTTAACTGATATGATTGTCTGGTTCATATCTTCCAAAATAGTTAAAACGCTGTCAGTTTCACTTTAGAATCTTCAGCGGCAATGGAAACAAGCTGCGTTTTTCTATCAGATAAAAAAAAAAAGTTTGGCCACAAATATTCCCAGACAGCTCAAAGCATTAAGGAACATACGTCCATGCACTGGTGGAACTCAATTTCTGAGGAAGTTGAAACTAAGCATTAGGTCTATCCTTACTCTCCTAGCAAGTGTGCAAATGCACCACAAGCACCAAACATGTGGTGTTTGGACAACTTGCATAGTATTAGATCAGATTACTTCATCATGTTCAATTTGTAACCACTCTGCACTGACAAAATAACATTTTTATAGACTGGACATTGTCACCAGACTTCAGGATTAAAGGTCTTGAGAGATGGCCCTATAAAACAGATTTCAGACTCCTTGTGCCAATTACCAACCCAATTAACCACAACATGCGACATTCCATGTGATGAAAGTTGAGCATCTTACCTGGGGGCAGGGACTGTTTCAGCTTCTCTGCCTTCTCCTTGTCTGTGATGACGAGGGTGTACAGGTACCGGCTGCAACGCACCTTGAACTTCACATTGTCCTTGTTCTTCTTGATCTTTACGGCTGTGGGATAATAAAAAAGAAGCAATCTATACATTCAACACTATGGTTCGCAGTCAGCGTTCCCAAACAGAATCCTATGTGGGTGCAGAAATGATAAAGACATAAGTGTCAACAAAACTCCACATTTTGAGTGTACTGACCAGTGCACAATACTTGATTCAATTGTCAGAAAGTGTCAGATGAGCAGAGCATGTGGGCAACAATGTAATACTTACACTTGGCATCCTTCCTCCTTGCTGTAAGCAAGAAATCTTTTATTTCTTCGATTTTTCGTGGCTGAAATACAACAGGTAAATAATAAGTACAATGTTCTGCAACAACCACAGGGGTTACTCAATGCAAATAGCTTAGCTAACATGGCATGACTTTATAGCCTCATTGCTGACATAGCCATCTAGCCAAGAGAATAATAACAAGCTAACTAAATGAAAGTAATCTGAGGATTGTCAGTGGACCGGTGGAACTAAAGATTCTGGTAATATCGGAATTTAGCACTCGGTCCACCATTATTCTGGCAAGCGTGTAAATGCATCACAAGCACGAGACAGCCTGTGATGGTTGGACAACTTGCTAAGACATGCGGGTTATCCAGGTTAACATTGGCTAGCTAACGTTCACTAGTTGGCTCGTTACAACTCACGATGACAGTTGTAACATAGTTACAGTGAAAGGCAGCTATCACCACTCGACTCGTTGACATTTCAGTTACTAACGAAATAGCTACACAACATCAGTTTAAGTTAGCTAGCAACTCGTGTACTGGCGGTAGCCAACCACCGCAGCATTACTAGGCCGTACCAGAATTGGCCTGAACTAACTAGTAGCCTACTCGGTTAGATAATGCTGGCTGACTAGTTGCACAGGTAACAACCAGGCAAACAGATACCAACGTTGGACCGAAATATCTAACACTAAGCTTACGAAACAAAAGTCTGCCATGAGTTAGCCATGTAATTAAAATTCTAAGAAAATGGTCCTCACCATCTTGCCGTGTCAGCGGACTGAAGCCTGAAAGACCGTAGAAAGACATGGGTCAGAATGCAGATAATTCCAGTAGAACAAGCAACGCAAAACTAAAACTTGGTATATTATATGGATACATCTTTGTAAGATCATTCTTTAATAATTTGGGGGGCATATTATGCAGTTATAAGAAGGATGGGGGATGATTATAAATGTATGGAAAAAATATTCAACTCACACAGCCTGCAAGAGAGGGGACGAAGAGGATGGAACTTCCGGTGACGTAAAATGTATAGGTCAAGCTACGGCATACCTTGGAGGACAAATGTAAGATGAACGACTTTCTCTTCACTCAGAAACAATAACCAATTTGCAAACTCCTGATCCAACATGGCGTAGCAGTGCAGACGTGTTTGTCATTGTCCCTGTACATTTGTTTTTTTTCGTTCTTTTTTTATATATTTCAATCTCTTTTTCCATTTTTAAATTAAATATACCTTTCGGCAACCAGTCTCACCCAATGTGATACGGATCTACTATTTTTTTTTAACCTTATAGCTAGAACCTCCATCAGATGCTAACCAGCTAATTAGCTATTTATATATTATTTATATATTTTTCTTCTATTTAGTCATTGTTAACCACTGCTAGCGGGCTTTACCTTTAGCTCAGACACCAGCCGCTTTTAGCCTGGATAATACCCGCCAGTCTGCACAGCGCGATATCAACCCTAAGCATACCAAACAAAGATTCTATGGTGTTAGAAAATTGGAGACCAATCACATTAATATACAATGATGGAAAGCTACTTGCATCCATCTCAGCAGAAAGACTTAAAAATGGTCTTGACCAAATCATTGATGATACCCAGTCTGGTTTTATGAAGGGCAGACATATACAGTGGGGCAAAAAAGTATTTAGTTTAGTCAGCCACCAATTGTGCAAGTTCTCCCACTTAAAAAGATGAGAGAGGCCTGTAATTTTGATCATAGATACACTTCAACTATGACAGACAAAATGAATAAAAAAATCCAGAAAATCACATTGTAGGATTTTTAATGAATTTATTTGCAAATTATGGTGGAAAATAAGTATTTGGTCAATAACAAAAGTTTATCTCAATACTTTGTTAAATACCCTTTGTTGGTAATGACAGAGGTCAAACTTTTTCTGTAAGTCTTCACAAGGTTTTCACACACTGTTGCTGGTATTTTGGCCCATTCCTACATGCAGATCTCCTCTAGAGCAGTGATGTTTTGGTGGCTTTTGCTGGGCTACACGTACTTTCAACTCCCTCCAAATATTTTCTATGGGGTTGAGATCTGGAGACTGGCTAGGCCACTCTAGGACCTTGAAATGCTTCTTACGAAGCCACTCCCTCGTTACACGGGTGGTGTTTTTGGGATCATTGTCATGCTGAAAGACCCAGACACGTTTCATCTTCAATACCCTTGCTGATGGAAGGAGGTTTTCACTCAAAATCTCACGATACATGGCCCCATTCATTCTTTCCTTTACACGGATCAGTCGTCCTGGTCCCTTGGCAGAAAAACAGCCTCAAAGCATGATGTGTCCACCTCCATGCTTCGCAGTAGGTATGGTGTTCTTTGGATGCAACTCTGCATTCTTTGTCCTCTAAACACTTTGAGTTGAGTTTTTACCAAAAAGTTATATTTTAGACCATATGACATTCTCCCAATCTTCTTCTGGATCATCCAAATGCTCTCTAGCAAACTTCAGATGGGCCTGGACATGTACTGGCTTAAGCAGGGGGATACGTCTGGCACTGCAGGATTTGAGTCCCTGGCGGCGTAGTGTGTTACTGATGGTAGGCTTTGTTACTTTGGTCCCAGCTCTCTGCAGGTCATTCACTAGGTCCCCCCATGGGGTTCTGGGATTTTTGCTCACCGTTCTTGTGATTATTTTGACCCCACTGGGTGAGATCTTGCGTGGAGCCCCAGATCGAGGGAGATTATCAGTGGTCTTGTATGTCTTCCATTTCCTAATAATTGCTCCCACAGTTGATTTCTTCAAACTAAGCTGCTTACCTATTGCAGATTCAGTCTTCCCAGCCTGGTGCAGGTCTACAATTTTGTTTCTGGTGTCCTTTGACAGCTCTTTGCTCTTAGCCATAGTGGAGTTTGGAGTGTGACTGTTTGAGGTTGTGGACAGGTGTCTTTTATACTGATAACAAGTTCAAACAGGTGCCATTAATACAGGTAACGAGTGGAGGACAGAGGAGCCTCTTAAAGAAGAAGTTACAGGTCTGTGAGAGCCAGAAATCTTGCTTGTTTGTAGGTGAACAAATACTTTTTTTCCACCATAATTTGCAAATAAATTCATTAAAATCCCTACAATGTGATTTTCTGGATTTTTTCTTCTTATTTTGTCTGTCATAGTTGATGTGTACCTATGATGAAAATTACAGGCCTCTCTCATATTTTTAAGTGGGAAAACTTGCACAATTGGTGGCTGACTAAATACTTTTTTGCCCCACTGTATACAGTGCATTCGGAAAGTATTCAGACCCTTTCCACTTTTCTACATTTTGTTACGTTAGAGAAATATATTATTTACATAAGTATTCCGAATCTTTGCTATGAGACTTGAAATTGAGCTCAGTTGCATCTTGTTTCCATTGATTATCCTTGATAATCAAAATGATTGGACATGATTTGGAAAGGCACACACCTGTCTATATAAGGTCCCACAGTTGACAATACATGTCAGAGCAAAAACCAAGCCATGAGGTCGAAGGAATTTTCTGTAGAGCTCCGAGACATCATTGTGTCGAAGCACAGTTCTGGGGAAGGGTACCAACAAATGTCTGCAGTGTTGAAGGGCCCCAAGAACACAGTGGCCTCCATCATTCTTGTGAGGTAGAAGTCCGTCACTGACCGCGGCAGCATTTGGTACTTTAACGCACACACACATTCATCACTCCTCCCTGCTCTGTTATCAGATGGGTTAACAATGTGTGTCGACACAAGTTAACTTCTCTGTCTTAGAACATACATTTCACACTTATGTCAATGTTCATATTTAATACATGCAAAATGTATTTTACTTATCGATGTTATGGATGAGCGCGTTGTTTGTTTGTTCTGTTCCTCTCTCTCTCTCCATCTCTGTACACCTACTCTACGTGGCAGTGGTGGGATGGCACTGTATATTAATAAGCCCGAAGAGTTCAACAGTGCCGCCTTGTATTTGTGTACAGAGCGGCACTGTATGATATACCCCCCTCTCAATAATTGACATCTTCTGTCTCTGTGTGGGTTGGAGTGTTCTCTTTAATGGTGTGAGTTTGACTGGCTCAGGGTGTCTCTGCGGAGTCATGCACTCTGCTCTCTGCATTCATTAATAAAGACAGTATATGCATCCCAAATGGCACCCCATTCCCTTCACAGTGCACTACTATAGACCAGTGCCCATGGACATTATAAAGGGAATAGGTTGCCCTTTGGGACGTATACTTTCAAAACTACTTCATTAACACATAGGCTCGTACATTGATACAGTAGATTCTGAAAGTATTCAGACCACTGAACTTTTCCCACATTTTGTTACGTTATAGCCTTATTCTACAATTGATAAAATAAAGTTTTTCCCTCATCAATCTACACACAACACCCCATAATGAAAAATAAAAAACAGGTTTTTAGACATTTTTGCAAATGTATTAAAAATAAACTGAAATATTGCATTTACTTAAGTATTCAGACTCTTTACTCAGTACTTTGTTGAAGCACCTTTGGCAGCAATTACAGCCTTGAGTCCTCTTGGGTATGACGCTACAAGCTTGGCACAACTATATTTGGGGAGTTTCTCTAACACCTCTCTACAGATCTTGCCAAGCTATGTCAGGTTGGACCTTGAACCTTCATCCCAGACTGAGGTCCTGAGCGCTCTGGAGTAGGTTTTCATCAAGAATTGTTCTGTACTTTGCTCTGTCCATCTTTTCCTTGATCTTGACTAGTCTCCCAGTCCCTACCCCTGAAAAACATACTTATTTTCCACCATCATTTGCAAATAAATTCATTAAAAATCTTAATGTGATTTTCTGGATTTTCCTTCTCATTTTGTCTGTCATAGTTGAAGTGTACCTATGATGAAAATTACAGGCCTCTCTCATCTTTTTAAGTGTGAGAACTTGCACAATTGGTGGCTGACAAAATACTTTTTTGCCCCACTGTACCTTTGCCATGCAGTTCTAGATAACTGACAGCAGAGGTCACTAACCCATCATGAATGGAGTGGTATAATTCTCACTGTGAAACATGGGTGGCACTGTCTACCCTGGTAACAATGGGCTTGGTGGTCACATCTTTTTAAGTCTAATAAAATTAGAGAGTTGGGAATTAGATTTTTTTGAATATAGGGAGTTAAAGATAAAATCACATAATTATGTTTAAACTGTATATGCTATTGAAAAGGGTAACCTTTTTATTTAACCTTTATTTAACTAGGCATGTCAGTTAAAAACAAATTCTTATTTATTTTTTGGGATTAAAAAAATAAATGAATACAATATGAATATAGGACAAAACACACATTCCAACAAGAGAGACAACACTACACAAAGAGAGACCTAAGTCAACAACATAGCAAGGCAGCAACACAACATAACAACAACATGGTAGCAGCACAAAACATGGTCCAAACATTATTGGGCACAGACAACAGCACAAAGGGCAAGAAGGTAGAGACACCAATACATCACACAAAGCAGCCACAACTGTCAGTAAGAGTATCCATGATTGAGTCTTTGAATGAAGAGATTGAGATAAAACTGTCCAGTTTGAGTGTTTGTTGCAGCTCGTTCCAGTCGCTAGCTGCAGTGAACTGAAAAGAGGAGTGACCCAGGGATGTGTGTGCTTTGGGGACCTTTAACAGAATGTGTCTGGCAGAACAGGTGTTGTATGTGGAGGATGAGGGCTGCAGTAGATATTTCAGATAGGGGGGAGTGAGGCCTAAGAGGGTTTTATAAATAAGCATTGAGTGCATTGATGTGTCCTATAAGGAGCATCGCCAAATGGTAAAGAACGTCTAGCCGCTCGAGAGCAACCTTACATGCCAATCTATAAATTATGTCTCCGTAATCTAGCATGGTCATCTGGTCATCTGAATCAGGGTTAGTTTGGCAGCTGGGGTGAAAGAGGAGTGATTACGATAGAGGAAACCAAATCTAGATTTAACTTTATCCTGCAGCTTTGATATTTGCTGAGAGAAGGATGTAAAACAAAGGGCTTTATAAACACATTTGATTGATTGACAGTGCACTGTCTAGCCATACTCCCAAGTACTTGACTACCTCAAGCTCTAAACCCTCAGAGGTAGTAATAACACCTGTGGGAAGAGGGGCATTCTTCTTACCAAACCAAAATACCTTTGTTTTGGAGGTGTTCAGGACAAGGGTAGCGAAAGCTTGTTGGACACGAAGAAAGATTTGTTGTAGAGCATTTAACACAAAATCCGTGGAGGGGCCAGCTGAGTATAAGACTGTATCATTTGCATATAAATGGATGAGAGGCCTTCCTACTGCCTGAGCTATGTTGTTGACGTAAATTGAGCTTCCATTGGGCTTCCATTAACACTATCGTTCCATCACATCTTACAGTACAATGCTATCTTGGAATTCAGTGCCATTTTGAAATGATTACCTTGAACAATCTGCTCCCATTGGATTCATGAACTGTAAATGAGCCAGTCTTTCAGAAATGCATTTACAAATAGCTTCTGAGAGTACTTTTAAAAAAGCCAACAATTGAACTGTTGCAAATTCTCTTAATAGGCTGTGGGTGCATTTAAACAGGCAGCTAATTCTGACCAGTTACCACTAATTGCTAGGGCCGTGACAATACCAGTATTGCAATACTCGTTAGTATCGTGGCAAGGAAACAAAACATGAAGCAGATTTAACTTCTTTAGGAGTCAGGTCTACTTCGTGTTCTCATTTTGGCCATGGAAAAAACATTGCAATACTGCTGGTATCGTCACAGCCCTACTAATTCTTCTGACCAATGAGATCAGCTCTTTTGCCAATAACTGCACAAATTATCAGAATTGGGGTTCCTGTGTAGTGTATGTCCATACTACTCTGGTAATACTATCAGCATGTTCAATAGAATTTTGACCATAAAATGAAAGATGATCCAATATACAATGTATCAGTAACACTATCTAATTCATAAGCAGTGGCCTGGAGTCTGTGATTGTAGCTAGGAGGTCCTTCCTATAAAGCATGCATGAAAGAGTTCCTAGTCTCTCAGCCTCCTGTAACATACATATACAGTGCATTCGGAAAGTATTCAGACACCTTTTATTTTTTCACAATTTGTTACATTACAGCCTTATTCTAAAATGAATAAAATAGTTTTTCCCCCCTCAATCTACACACAATTCCACATAATGACAAAGCAAAAACAGATTTTTAGACATTGAACATTTATAATTACATTTTTACTGAAGTACTGCATTTACCTAAGTACAGACCCTTTACTCAGTATTTTGTTGAAGCAGCTTTGGCAGCGATTACAGCCTCAAGTCTTCTTGGGTATGACGCTACAAGCTTGACGCTATGGAGCAGGTTTTGATCAAGGATCTCTCTGTACTTTGCTCCATTCATCTTTCCCTCAATCCTGACTAGTCTCTCAGTCCCTGACGCTGAAAAACATTCCCACTGCATGATGCTACCACCACCATGCTTCACCATAGGGAGGATGGCAGGTTTCCCTCGGACGACACTCTTGGCATTCAGGCCAAAGAGTTCAATCTTGGATTCATCAGACCAGAGAATGTTGTTTCTCATGGTCTGATAGTCCTTTTAGTTGCCTTGGCAAAATCCAAGCGGGCTGTCACATGCCTTATACTGAGGAGTGGCTTCCGTTTGGCCACTCTACCAAAAAAGGCCAGATTGGTGGAGTGCTGCAGAGATGGTTGTCCTTCTGGAAGGTCCTTCTTTCTCCACAGAGGAACTCTGGAGCTCTGTCAGAATGACCATCGGGTTCTTGGTCACCTCCCTGAACAAGGCCCTTCTCCCCTGATTGCTCAGTTTGGCCGGGCAGTCAGCTGTAGGAAATGTCTTGGTGGTTCCAAACTTCTTCCATTTAAGAATTGTCACGTAGAGTAGGCCAGAAGGCTATACTGGAAAACCTAACCTCTATCAAAATAAAAAGATGGCGGAGCCACAAATGTTTTTCTGTGCAAAGGTGTTTATTTACAAAGTGATTCTGGAACAAAAACAACAGTACTGCCATCAAACATATACCTTATGGGACAGCTAAACACAATGCTGCCCCATTCACAGCTCAATCCAAAATGGCCTCCCCATGAACTGAAAGAGAGGCTTCTTTTGTAGGGCGAGCCCCTCCCCTCAGAACAATTAACACTAATTAATTAAGCAATTATCTAGTCAAACCGACACTTTCCATTAACTAAAAATACTAAAGTATATACATTGCAACATGTTTATGAAACAATATCACAACTTAATAGTTACAAAATGACATCACTACTGACAGTGTCTTTCAATATGCACATTTACATTAATGAGCCATTTGGGACAGGCACTACAAAGTCAGCCCAATTCCCTTTGCTCAGGTCCTTATCCAGCATACCTGGAAGCTACAGAGATGGAGAGGGAGAGGAACAGAACAAACAAACAAACAAACAAACAAACAAACAACGCGCTCATCCATAACATCGATAAGTAAAATACATATTAAATATGAACATTGACATAAGTGTGAAATGTATGTACTAAGACAGAGAAGTTAACTTGTGTGTCGACACACATTGTTAACTTATCTTATAACGGAGCAGGGAGGAGTGATGAATGTGTGTGTGCGTTAAAGTATCAAATGCTGCCCGCGGTCAGTGACGGACTTCTACCTCACAAGAATGATGGAGGCCACTGTGTTCTTGGGGCCCTTCAATGCTGCAGACATTTTTTGCTAACCTTCCCCAGAACTGTGCTTCAACACAATGATGTCTCGGAGCTCTACAGAAAATTCCTTCGACCTCATGGCTTGGTTTTTGCTCTGACATGCATTGTCAACTGTGGGACCTTATATAGACAGGTGTGTGCCTTTCCAAATCATGTCCAATCATTTTGATTATCAAGGATAATCAATGGAAACAAGATGCACCTGAGCTCAATTTCAAGTCTCATAGCAAAGATTCTGAATACTTATGTAAATAAGATATTTCTCTAACGTAACAAAATGTAGAAAAGTGCAAAAGGTCTGAATACTTTCGGAATGTGGGGCAAAAAAGTATTTAATCAGCCACCAATTGTGCAATTTCTCCCACTTACAAATATGAGAGAGGCCTGTAATTATCATCATAGGTACACTTCAACATTGTAGGATTTTGAATGAATTAATTTGCAAATTATGGTGGAAAAAAAGCATTTGTTCACCTACAAACAAGCAAGATTTCTGGCTCTCACAGACCTGTAACCTCTTCTTTAAGAGGCTCCTCCTTCCTCCACTCGTTACCTGTATTAATGGCACCTGTTTGAACTTGTTATCAGTATAAAAGACACCTGTCCACAACCTCAAACAGTCACACTCCAAACTCCACTATGGCCAAGACCAAAGAGCTGTCAAAGGAAACCAGAAACAAAATTGTAGACTTGCACCTGGCTGGGAAGACTGAATCTGCAATAGGTAAGCAGCTTGGTTTGAAGAAATCAACTGTGGGAGCAATTATTAGGAAATGGAAGACATACAAGACCACTGATAATCTCCCCCGATCTGGGGCTCCACGCAAGATCTCACCCCGTGGGGTCAAAATGATCACAAGAACAGTGAGCAAAAATGCCAGAACCACACGGGGGGACCTAGTGAATGACCTACAGAGAGCTGGGACCAAAGTAACAAAGCCTACCATCAGTAACACACTACGCCGCCAGGGACTCAAATCCTGCAGTGCCAGACGTGTCCCCCTGCTTAAGCCAGTACATGTCCAGGCCCGTCTGAAGTTTGCTAGAGAGCATTTGGATGATCCAGAAGAAGATTGGGAGAATGTCATATGGTCAGATGAAACCAAAATATAACTTTTTGGTAAAAACTCAACTCGTCATGTTTGGAGGACATAGAATGCTGAGTTGCATCCAAAGAACACCATACCTACTGTGAAGCATGGGGGTGGAAACATCATGCTTTGGGGCTGTTTTTCGGCAAAGGGACCAGGACGACTGATCCGTATAAAGGAAAGAATGAATGGGGCCATGTATCGTGAGATTTTGAGTGAAAACCTCCTTCCATCAGCAAGGGCATTGAAGATGAAACGTAGCTGGGTCTTTCAGCATGACAATGATCCCAAACACACCGCCCGGGCAATGAAGGAGTGGCGTCGTAAGAAGCATTTCAAGGTCCTAGAGTGGCCTAGTCTCCAGATCTCAACCCCATAGAAATCTTTGGAGGGAGTTGAAAGTCCGTGTTGCCCAGCAACAGCCCCAAAACATCACTGCTCTAGAGGAGATCTGCATGGAGGAATGGGCCAAAATACCAGCAACAGTGTGTGAAAACCTTGTGAAGACTTACAGAAAATGTTTGACCTCTGTCATTGCCATAAAAGGGTATATAACAAAGTACTGAGATAAACTTTTGTTATTGACCAAATACTTATTTTCCACCATAATTTGCAAATAAATTCATAAAAAATCTTACAATGTGATTTTCTGGATTTTTTCCCTCATTTTGTCTGTCATAGTTGAAGTGTACCTATGATGAAAATTACAGGCCTCTCTCATCTTTTTAAGTGGAAGAACTTGCACAATTGGTGGCTGACTAAATACGTTTTTGCCCCACTGTACATACACAGTACCAGAGTGTGCAAATATATCAACAAGGCAAGGGAGGCTACTTCGAAGAATCTAAAATCAATTGGCATTTTTTAAAACACTTTTTTGGTTACTACATGATTCCATGTGTGTTATTTCATAATTTTGTTGTCTTCACTATTATTCTACAATGTAGAAAATAGTAAAAATAAAGAAAAACCCTTGAATTAGTAGGTGTGTCCAAACCTTTGACCGGTACTGCACACACACACACACACACACACACACACACACACACACACACACACACACACACACACACACACACACACACACACACACACACACACACACACACACACACACACACACACACCTTCCAGGCTGTAAACCTACAGGTGGGGTGGGTCCGGGCTGGGAGACAGCAGGAGGAGATCTGGATGAGAGGTGATGAGTAATTCTGGGGACGGCTCCATCATCAATCATGGTTTGGTCACACAGTTCACGACAGACTCCATAACGGCGAATGAGAATCAGGGAAGGAGGTTCATAGACCCACCATCATTGGATCCAGATGAATTCAGTCATAAATGAAACATCGACTGTAAAATAATGTCGGACCTGAATGGACTAGTATGACAGTCTATTTGGATGAACTAGAGTGCTTAAAGTTGTGAATGTTTTGTAACCCTCAAGATAACCTTTACAGTGTTATTTATTAGAAACTAGGAGATTAAGGGTGTTGAGAATTAAAAACAACATGGTACGTCCATGTCATTGAAGCTCTCCTCTAGCTCTTGTGCATACAGGGAGTGTTGGAGCAGAGTACCTCACACACTATCCAGTTCTCTCTCAACTTCCTTAATCTCTAATCATTGATTGAATCAAATGGTCAAATATCGACCCTCTTTCACTGGCCTTATCAGAGGCAAACTAAATGATAATCAAAGTCCTACAGACGAGTGAGATTACTGAAGGTCTGAGTGACTGATCACTCTGGCAACATCTCAGTTTGGACTACATCTGCATGCAGCACAGCTTGTTGTCCGTTTTGGTTTCTCCAGGTTTTTGTGATTTGGACCAGTAGTCTGTGGTGCTGAACAGAGCAGAGCATTCTACATCCCTCAGAGTGTGTGTCCCAAATGGCACCCTATTCCCTATATAGTGCACAACTTTTGAACTGAGGGCCCTGGTCAAAAGTAGTGCACTCAATAAGGAATAGGGTGCCATTTGGGATGCAGCCTTACCCACCTCCCTCACTCTGTTCTGGCTCCTGCCAGATATGTCATATTTGGCTGTCTTCCAGAGCATGTTTGACTGAAAGTTATCTGCCAGGGCTTGGACCTCCAAAGCTCCTGCCCCCACATCCCTAACTGCCCTTCACCTCCCTCCTGGCTGGCACTAGTCACTTTAATAATGTTTACATATCTGCCATTACTCATCTCATATGTACTATATACTGTATTCTATGCTATTCTACTATATCTTAGTCACTAATAATGTTTACATATCTGGCATTACTCATCTCATATGTACTATATACTGTTTTCTATTCTATTCTACTGCATCTTAGCACGTTCCTCTCTGACATCACTCGTCCATATGTATATAGTCTTAATTCATTCCTACTTAGTTTTGTGTATATTACTTGTTAGATTTTACTGTGCTGTCAGAGCTAGAAGCACAAACATTTCACTACACCCGCAATAACATCTGCTAATCACGTGTATGTGACCCATACAATTTGGTTTGGTGGAACCCTGTATGAAGGGTATTCATTTATGACAATATGCGCTGTTACAAATCTAAAATATTATGGGTGCTCTGGAAGAGTGGTTTGTGTTTGTTTCATTCCAGATCATAAATAAGTAGTAAAAAACAACAACTATGATGAACCTTTTTCCCCTCCTCTTTGTACCAACCCAGCATTAGAATGGGCAAGATCCCATTTAGTTAAACAGTACATTACTGTATATGTCTAATTTAACATATCTCACACCATTCTCATTACCATTAGATCATTACTCCTTATAGTACCATGTACCTCGAGGCTGCTCTTTTTCACTGATAATTAGGTGATGTACTGTACTATAGGACATGTAGACCTGGGGCCCATGGGCCTGAAATCATAACAATACATTCTTAACTGCTTTCATTTACCAAGGTCCTATAGAATAGCCTTGAGCTGGCTGTCTTTCATACTACAGAATCTCATCTTGAAATGACATACTCTACTACCAGTCTAGTTGCTATTCTGTTTTGAGAAAATTGTTGCTGCAGTTTGTCCATTTGTCCAGTGAAGCGTTTAAATCCCTCACTCTCCTCTTATTGGCTAAGCTCTGCTGAGTGTTGCTCACATTTCTCCACCACAAGGCAACACACATATTGTATATGTACTATGATCTTCAAAACAACAGATACTTGTTTACTTGGACTTAAACTATCCGGGTAGTGACCATCAAATTAATTTATTTCTCTGAGAAACTAAGTCTATACTCCACCTTTGTATCACTTTTGATGTTGCTTTTTCAAAACATTTATTAACTATGTCATTTTAATTTCTTAAAATGTTCCTAAATCACTGACAGAATTAAATACCAGGCTTTCATTCATGTGAGGTAAAAATTGTAAGCTTACATGTCCAATCAATTTGCTCTGACATACATTGTCAACTGTGGGACCATCTATAGGCCTTTCCAAATCATGTCCAATCAATTGAATTTACCACAGGTGGACTCCATCAAGATGTAGAAACATGTCAAGGATGATCAATGGAAACAGGATGCACCTGAGTGCAATTAACATTTTTGCTTTCTCAGTATGGGGTATTGTGTGTAGATTGATGAGTAAAACAAATAATTTAACCCATTTTAGAATAAGGCTTTAACTTAACAAAATGTGGAAAAAGTGAAGGGGTCTGAATACACACCATCAAAGTGGAATGATGTTTTTCAATTTTTTTTCAAATGTCTTGAAATAACAGTAATTACAGCTGTGAGTCTTTCTGGGTAAGTCACAAAGAGATTTCCACACCTGGATTATGCAACATTTGCTCATCATTCTTTTAAAAATTCTTCAACCTCTGTCAAATTGGTTGTTGATCATTGCTAGTTTCAGGATAAGACCCAAATGAAGATCGTGTCGAAGTAACAATATTTATTACAGCAGAGGCAAAGGTACAGTTCTTTGCAAAATTATTCACCCCCTTGGCATTTTCCTATTTTGTTGCATTACAACCTATAATTTAAATGTTTTTATTTGGACTTCATGCAATGGACATAAACAAAATAGTCCAAATTGGTGAAGTGAAATGAAAAAAATTACTTGTTTCAAAAAATTATTAAAAATTGAAAATGGAAAAGTGGTGCGTAAATATGTACCCCCCCCCTTTGCTATGAAGCCCCTAAATAAGATCTGGTGCAACCAATTACCTTCAGAGTCACAAATTAGTTAAATAAAGTGTCACATGATCCGTTACTTAGATCTCAGGAAATATACACCTGTTCTGAAAGGCCCCAGAGTCTGCAACATAACACAAACTTTGAACATCCCACGGAGCACCATTAAATCCATTATTAAAAAATGGAAGGAATATGGCACAACAACAAACTTGCCAAGAGAGGGCCGCCCAGCAAAACTCACGGACCAGGCAAGGAGGGCATTAATCAGAGAGGCAACAAAGGGACCAAAGATAACCCTGAAGGAGCTGCAAAGCAGAGATTGGAGTATCTGTCCATAGGACCACTTTAAGCTGTACACTCCGCAGACCTGGGCTTTATGGAAGTGTGGACAGAAAAAAAGCCATTGCTTAAAGAAAAAATAAGCAAACATGTTTTGTCTTCGCCAAAAGGCATGTGGGAGACTCCCCAAACATATGGAAGAAGGTACTTTGGTCAGATGAGACTAAAATGTTCATGTCTGGTGCAAACCCAACACCTCTCATCATCCCGACAAAACCATCCCCACAGTTTAGCATGGTGGTGGCAGCATCACTCTGTGAGGATGCTTTTCATCGGCAAGGACTGGGATACTGGCCAGAACTGAAGGAATGATGGATGGTGCTAAATACAGGGAAATTCTTGAGGGAAACCTGTTTCAGTCTTCCGGAGATTTGAGACTGGGACGGAGGTTCACCTTCCAGCAGGACAATGACCCTAAGCATACTGCTAAAGCAACACTTGGGGAGTTTAAGGGGGAACATTTAAATGTCTTGGAATGGCCTAGTCAAAGCCCAGACGACAATCCAATTTGTGGTATGACTTAAAGATTGTTGTACACCAGCGAAACCCATCCAACTTGAAGGAGCTGGAGAAGTTTTGCCTTGAAGAATGGGCAAAAATCCCAGTTCTCTGTTTTGTCTTATTTCTTGTATGTTTCACAAAAAAATACATTTTGCATCTTCAAAATGGTAGGCATGTTGTGTAAATCAAATTATTCAAACCCCACAAAAATCTATTTTAATTCCAGGTTGTAAGGAAAACAAAATAGGAAAAATGCCAAGTGGGGTGAACACTTTCGCAAGCCACTGTACAGGACGGCAGGCAGGCTCAGGTCAGGCAGAGGTCGGAAATCCAGATAGGGGCAAAGGTACAGGACGGCAGGCAGGCTCAGGGGCAGGCAGAGTGGTCAGGCGGACGGTTCAGGGTCAGGACAGGCAACGGTCAAAAACAAGGAGGGCGAGAAAAAGAGAGGCTGGGAAAAACCAGGAGCTTACAGTACAAACGCTGGTGAGCTTGACAAACAAGACAAACTGGCAACAGGCAAACAGAAAACACAGGTAAAGTACACAGGGGAAGATGGGCGACACCTGGAGGGGGGTGGAGACGAGCACAAAGACAGGTGAAACAGATTATGGCGTGACAGCTAGACAACCATTTTCAGGTCTTGCCATAGATTTTCAAGTAGATTTAAGTCAGAACTGGAACTCTGCCACTCAGGAACATTCACTGTCTTCTTGGTAAGCTTCTCCAGTGTAGAGTTGGCCTTGTGTTTTAGGTTATTGTCCTGCTGAAAGGTGAATTATCTCCCGGTGTCTAGTGGAAAGCAGACTGAACCAGGTTTTCCTGTAGAATTTAGCCTGTGCTGAGCTCCATTCCCTAAATGTTTTATCCTGAAAAACTCCCCAGTCCTAATGATTACAAGTATACCCATAACATGATGCAGCCACCATTATGCTTGAAAATATGGAGAGTGGTATTCAGTAATGTGCTGTATTGGATTTGCCCCAAAACAAAACATGTTTTATTCAGGACATAAAGTGAATTGCTATGCCACACTCTTCGCAGTTTTACTTTAGTGCCTTGTTGTTAACAGGATGCATGTTTTGGAATGTTTATATTCTGTACAGGCTTCTTCTTTTCACTCTGTCAGTTTGGTTAGTATTGTGGAGTAACTACAAGGTTGATGATCCATCCTCAGTTTTCTCTTATCAAAGGCATTAAACTCTGTAACTGTTTTAAAGTCACCATTGGCCTCATGGTGAAATCCCTGAGCGGTTTCCTTCCTCTCCGGAAACTGAGTTAGGAAGGACGCCTGTATCTTTTTAGTGACTGGGATATATTGATACACCATCCAAAGTGTAATGATGTGTGTGGTACAGAGATGAGGTAGTCATCCAAAAATCATTATTGATTATTGCACACAGTCCATGCAACTTATTATGTGACTTGTTAAGCAAATTTAGCCTCCTGAACTTATTTATGCTTGCCATAACAAAGGGGATAAATACTTGACTAAAATCAAATCAAATGTTATTTGTCATACATACATACACATGGTGAGCAGATGTTAATGCAAGTATTGTGAAATGCTTGTGCCTCTGGTTCCTGACAGTGCAGTAGTATTTAACAAGTAATCTAATAGTTCCCCAACATCTACCGAATACACACAAATCTAAAAGGGGTGAATGAAAATATGTACATATAAATATATGGATGAGCGATGGCCGAGCGGCATAGGCAAGGTGCAAAAGATGGTATAAAATAAGGTATACAGTTGAAGTTGGAAGTTTACTTGCACTTAGTTTGGAGTCATTAATGATGTGGACCTTGAGGAACTCTCGACCTGCTCTACAGCCCTGTTGATGTGGATGGGGTGTGCTCGGCCATCCGTTTCCTGTAGTCCATGATCAGCTTCTTTGTCTTGCTGACGTTGGCGAAGAGGTTGTTGTCCTGGCACCACACTGCCAGGTTTCTCCTCCCTATAGGCTGTCACATTGTCGTTAGTGATGAGGTCAACCACCATAGTGTCGTCAGCAAACTTAATGATGCTGTTGGAGTTGTCCACGGTCACGCAGTCATGGGTGAACGCGAAGTACAGTAGGGGACTAAGCATGCACCTCTGAGGGGCCCCCATGTTGAGGATCAGCATGACGGATGTGATGTTGCCTACCCTTACCACCTGGGGGTGGCCTGTCAAGAAGTCTAGGATCCAGTTGCAAAGGAAGGTGTTCAGTCCCAGGATCCTTAGCTTAGTGATGAACTTGGACCAGATCTCTCACATGGGTGTTCCTTTTGTCCGGGTGGGAGAGGGCAGTGTGGAGTGCGGATGTGTTGTTGATCTGTTGGGGCAGTATGTGAATTGGAGTGGGTCCAGGGTGTCTGGGATGATAGTGTTCATGTGAGTCGTGACCAGTCTTTCAAAGAATTTCATGACTAGAGATTTGAGAGCTGCGAAGCGATAGTCATTTAGACAGGTGATCTTGCCGTTCTTCGGCCCAGGGTCTATGGTGCTCTGCATGTAGGTGTTACAGACTGGGTCAGGGAGAGGTTGAAAATGTCAGTGAAGACACCCCCCAGCCGGTCACCGAATGCTCTGATTATGCGTCCTGGTAATCAGTCCAGCCCTGCGACCCTGTGAATGTGAACCTGTTTAAAGATCTTACTCACATTGGCTACGTTGAGCGTGATCACACAGTTGAGGAGGAGTAGGACTACACCAGAGGATGCTGCTGAGGGGAGGACGGCTCATAATAATAGCTGGAACAGAGCAAATGGAATGCCATCAAACACATGTTTGATGTACAGTATTTGATACCATTCCACTCATTCCGCTCCAGCCATTACTACGAGCCCGTCCTCCCCAAATACCCACCTCTGTTTTCCTCTGGATGGTATCCCTTATGTTTGTTGTGTCAGTTAAGTAACAAATTCCTATTTACAATGATGGCCTGCCCCGGCCAAACCCGGACAACGCTGGGCAAATTGTGCGCTGCCCTATGGGACTCCCAATCACATCCGGATGTGATACAGCCTGGATTCGAACCAGGGACTGTAGTGACACCTCTTGCACTGAGATGCAGTGCCTTAGACCACTGAACAACTTGGGAGGGGGGAGGGGGTGGCATCTCTACAAAGTAGAGCCATTTAGCAAAATATAGCAGATTCAGATTGAGGGGGACTATTCTCAGTTGGGCTATCATGTATAATATCATCATACAATATAAGTAATCTCTTCGATCTAGAGTGGGCCCTTAGTTCCAGGTATCTAAAAGGCTTTGAATGGCTACCTTCTGAATTACCTGAGAGAGTTGTTTCAGTAATAGCTTTTTAATCACCTCCAAAATCACTATTTCCACTGGAATAGCCTCTCCAGTTAGTAGAGAGAGGAAACTTCTCACTTGGATGTAATGATCTTGGCGAAGCATTATTGTTTGTTCTTTTCACCAATCATTTTGCTTAATTATTTACCATAAGGATGCTATTAAAAACAAAAAAAGGAGAGAGTGCAGGACTCCTTCAATATGCAGAAAGAGACTGATGGAGTTAAATCCAACTCCATGGCGTAGCGTCGCTGTGGATAGAACCGAATAGGGGAATGGATCCTACAGCTACGCCTCACAGGCTTTCCTCTGCTGTTTTCTGCATCTACATCCAACCTATCATTTCCCCCTTCCCTCATTCCTTTGTATAAACACACATTGTGTTCATCTAAAAGATAGAAATGTCAACACAATGCCACCATTTTGTGTCAGCTCTTGTTATTGTAAACCTCTGTCTTGACACACACACACAACGAGCTGCTTGTACGTTTGCGGAGAAAGAGAGGGAGTCGGTGAGGGGGGCAGTTTTAAAGTGAACCGCATTTAGTTACCAATACTTGGTCTCATGATCATTATAATGTTTGGGACTAGGCCTTCGTCCCGGACCCACACTATTTACATTTACATTTAAGTCATTTAGCAGACGCTCTTATCCAGAGCGACTTACAAATTGGTGCATACACCTTATGACAACCAGTGGAACAGCCACTTGCATCTAAATCTTGTTGGGGGAGAAGGGGGGTGAGAAGGATTACTTACCCTTACTTACCCTATCCTAGGTATTCCTTGAAGAGGTGGGGTTTCAGGTGTCTCCGGAAGGTGGTGATTGACTCCGCTGTCCTGGCGTCGTGAGGGAGTTTGTTCCACCATTGGGGGCCAGAGCAGCGAACAGTTTTGACTGGGCTGAGCGGGAACTGTACTTCCTCAGTGGTAGGGAGGCGAGCAGGCCAGAGGTGGATGAACGCAGTGCCCTTGTTTGGGTGTAGGGCCTGATCAGAGCCTGGAGGTACTGAGGTGCCGTTCCCCTCACAGCTCCGTAGGCAAGCACCATGGTCTTGTAGCGGATGCGAGCTTCAACTGGAAGCCAGTGGAGAGAGCGGAGGAGCGGGGTGACGTGAGAGAACTTGGGAAGGTTGAACACCAGACGGGCTGCGGCGTTCTGGATGAGTTGTAGGGTTTAATGGCACAGGCAGGGAGCCCAGCCAACAGCGAGTTGCAGTAATCAAGACGGGAGATGACAAGTGCCTGGATTAGGACCTGCGCCGCTTCCTGTGTGAGGCAGGGTCGTACTCTGCGGATGTTGTAGAGCATGAACCTACAGGAACGGGACACCGCCTTGATGTTAGTTGAGAACGTCAGGGTGTTGTCCAGGATCACGCCAAGGTTCTTAGCGCTCTGGGAGGAGGACACAATGGAGTTGTCAACCGTGATGGCGAGATCATGGAACGGGCAGTCCTTCCCGGGAGGAAGAGGAGCTCCGTCTTGCTGAGGTTCAGCTTGAGGTGGTGATCCGTCATCCACACTGATATGTCTGCCAGACATGCAGAGATGCGATTCGCCACCTGGTCATCAGAAGGGGAAAGGAGAAGATTAATTGTGTGTCGTCTGCATAGCAATGATAGGAGAGACCATGTGAGGTTATGACAGAGCCAAGTGACTTGGTGTATAGCGAGAATAAGAGAGGGCCTAGAACAGAGCCCTGGGGACACCAGTGGTGAGAGCGCGTGGTGAGGAGACAGATTCTCGCCACGCCACCTGGTAGGAGCGACCTGTCAGGTAGGACGCAATCCAAGCGTGGGCCGCGCCGGAGATGCCCAACTCGGAGAGGGTGGAGAGGAGGATCTGATGGTTCACAGTATCGAAGGCAGCCGATAGGTCTAGAAGGATGAGAGCAGAGGAGAGAGAGTTAGCTTTAGCAGTGCGGAGCGCTTCCGTGATACAGAGAAGAGCAGTCTCAGTTGAATGACTAGTCTTGAAACCTGACTGATTTGGATCAAGAAGGTCATTCTGAGAGAGATAGCGGTAGAGCTGGCCAAGGACGGCACGCTCAAGAGTTTTGGAGAGAAAAGAGAGAAGGGATACTGGTCTGTAGTTGTTGACATCGGAGGGATCGAGTGTAGGTTTTTTCAGAAGGGGTGCAACTCTCGCTCTCTTGAAGACGGGAGGGACGTAGCCAGCGGTCAGGGATGAGTTGATGAGCGAGGTGAGGTAAGAGAGAAGGTCTCCGGAAATGGTCTGGAGAAGAGAGGAGGGGATAGGGTCAAGCGGGCAGGTTGTTGGGCGGCCGGCCGTCACAAGACGCGAGATTTCATCTGGAGAGAGAGGGGAGAAAGAGGTCAGAGCATAGGGTAGGGCAGTGTGAGCAGAACCAGCGGTGTCGTTTGACTTAGCAAACGAGGATCGGATGTCATCGACCTTCTTTTCAAAATGGTTGACGAAGTCATCTGCAGAGAGGGAGGAGGGAGGGGGGAGGATTCAGGAGGGAGGAGAAGGTGGCAAAGAGCTTCCTAGGGTTAGAGGCAGATGCTTGGAATTTAGAATGGTAGAAAGTGGCTTTAGCAGCAGAGACAGAGGAGGAAAATGTAGAGAGGAGGGAGTGAAAGGATGCCAGGTCCGCAGGGAGGCGAGTTTTCCTCCATTTCCGCTCGGCTGCCCGGAGCCCTGTTCTGTGAGCTCGCAATGAGTCGTCGAGCCACGGAGCGGGAGGGGAGGACCGAGCCGGCCTGGAGGATAGGGGACATAGAGAGTCAAAGGATGCAGTAAGGGAGGAGAGGAGGGTTGAGGAGGCAGAATCAGGAGATAGGTTGGAGAAAGTTTGAGCAGAGGGAAGAGATGATAGGATGGAAGAGGAGAGAGTAGCGGGGGAGAGAGAGCGAAGGTTGGGACGGCGCGATACCATCCGAGTAGGGGCAGTGTGGGAAGTGTTGGATGAGAGCGAGAGGGAAAAGGATACAAGGTAGTGGTCGGAGACTTGGAGGAGTTGCAACAAGGTTAGTGGAAGAACAGCATCTAGTAAAGATGAGGTCAAGCGTATTGCCTGCCTTGTGAGTAGGGGGAAGGTGAGAGGGTGAGGTCAAAAGAGGAGAGGAGTGGAAAGAAGGAGGCAGAGAGGAATGAGTCAAAGGTAGACGTGGGGAGGTTAAAGTCGCCCAGAACTGTGAGAGGTGAGCCGTCCTCAGGAAAGGAGCTTATCAAGGCATCAAGCTCATTGATGAACTCTCCGAGGGAACCTGGAGGGCGATAAATGATAAGGATGTTAAGCTTGAAAGGGCTGGTAACTGTGACAGCATGGAATTCAAAGGAGGCAATAGACAGATGGGTAAGGGGAGAAAGAGAGAAAGACCACTTGGGAGAGATGAGGATCCCGGTGCCACCACCCCGCTGACCAGAAGCTCTCGGGGTGTGCGAGAACACGTGGGCGGACGAGGAGAGAGCAGTAGGAGTAGCAGTGTTATCTGTGGTGATCCATGTTTCCGTCAGTGCCAAGAAGTCAAGGGACTGGAGGGAGGCATAGGCTGAGATGAACTCTGCCTTGTTGGCCGCAGATCGGCAGTTCCAGAGGCTACCGGAGACCTGGAACTCCACGTGGGTCGTACGCGCTGGGACCACCAGATTAGGGTGGTCGCGGCCACGCGGTGTGGAGCGTTTGTATGGTCTGTGCAGAGAGGAGAGAACAGGGATAGACAGACACATAGTTGACAGGCTACAGAAAAGGCTACGCTAATGCAAGGAAATTGAATGACAAGTGGACTACACGTCTCGAATGTTCAGAAAGTTAAGCTTACGTAGCAAGAATCTTATTGACTAAAATGATTAAAATGATACAGTACTGCTAAAGTAGGCTAGCTGGCAGTAGCTGCGTTGTTGGCACTACACTAATCAAGTCGTTCCGTTGAGTGTAATAATTTCTACAGTGCTGCTATTCGGGGGCTAGCTGGCTAGCTAGCAGTGTTGTTTACGTTACGTTGAGTTAAAAGAACGACAATAGCTGGCTAGCTAACCTAGGAAATCGGTCTAGACTACACAATTATCTTTGAAACAAAGACGGCTATGTAGCTAGCTATGTAGCTAGCTACGATCAAACAAATCAAACCGTTGTACTGTAATGAAAATGTGATACTCCCTGACCGGTGATAGAATTTGTGTGTGTGGTGACGTTGGCTAGCTGTTAGCTGTAGCTGTTGGCTAGCTAGCAGAGTCTCCTACGTTAAGGACGACAAATAGCTGGCTAGCGAACCTCAGTGAATTAAGATAATCACTCCAAGGCTACACACACTAAACTACACAATTATCTTGGAAACAAAGACAGCTATGTAGCTAGCTAACACTGAACTTATCAAGTCGTACAGTTGAGTGAATAGCACTACAGTGATGCTAATCTGTGTGCGTTAGCTAGCGTTGCTAGCTCCTGGGCGAATAGCAGTGAAGGCTACGTTAGGGCGACGAAATACGAAATACGATAATTATGCAATTATCTCTGATACAAGGACGGCTATGTAGCTAGCTAAGAAGAATTGCTAAGATTATGTAGCTAGCTAACACTGAAGTTATCAAGTCGTACAGTTGAGTGAATAGCACTACAGTGATGCTAATCTGTGTGCGTTAGCTAGCGTTAGCTAGCTCCTGGGCGAATAGCAGTGAAGGCTACGTTAGGGCGACGAAATACGATAATTATGCAAAAAACTATATTTTAGAAGACCAGGGTAAATATGTTCAAACAGTATCACAATGTCCTTAATTATGACTAATACTCTTATGACTAAATACATTTGTCTGACAGAGCCTGACAGAGATTTTACTGAATATGTGTGAATTTTATTCTTCTTTTACCTTTATTTAACTAGGCAAGTCAGTTAAAAAATTATTATTTTCAATGACGGCCTAGGAACAGTGGGTTTAAGTACCTTTTTCAGGGGCAGAATGACAGATTTGAATGAAGAAGCAGTGCAGTCAAAGGCTAAGGCCACTCCAAAGAAAACCTTGGCACAAACCTGTCACACAATAGCACATGTATATATTGAAAAGCGGAGAAAATGTAGAATGGTTATGGAAACTGTTTAGTGAATTCAATGAATAGAAATACAGAGCTTTAGAATAGAAGGGAATTGTGTGTCCTTGTAGTTCAGCTTGGAGCTGAGCTGAGGAGAGAGGATTTGAAGAATTGAGGAAAAATGCATTGAGAAAGAGCATAGAAGGACAATAGTAGAGAAAGGTGGGTGGCCTCATGACCATTTGGGCCAACAATGGCCAGTCTAGGCTGATCCATAATTCATGCAGTAATCACATGTCACTGAAGCACTGAAGTGGATCCTATTGTGGGGAATCATTATCCTGGTCCCAGATCTGTTTGTGCAGATCTGGTACCAGGCTAGAGAATCAAGTGGCGCAAGGATGGGCAACTGGCGGCCCACCCTTTTGAAGTCCCTAGGATTTCATTTGTTTTGTGGCCAGCTATCAAAACTTATCATGGTCGAATTACCAGCCAATTGATTTTGTTAGTCAGTCTCATTCAGATATATTAAAAATGGAAAACATTTCTCTCCACACCATGGCAAAATGAGTAGCATTGCACAAAACTAACTCTAAATTATATATATTTTTTTATCTCCGCTGTCAAGAGGGAGGCCCCTCATATATTTTGCTCGCAATGTGTGTGGAGATTGGATGTGGGTACTGCGGCCCCACATGATGAGATCATATTTTTTTGTGGCTACCACACCCATCAAAGTTGTCCATCCCTGATGTGGAGGTTTGGTAAAGATCACAATTGTCATTCAATCATTAGCTTCACCTCTCCCCACAAAGAACTGCAGTGTGTACCTCTAGTATCAATAACACTGTGGCATATTCATTCTTATTGGAACTTGAGAAGAAAATGAAGCTCAGTTTGAATAAGTGTGTTTGGTTTTGTTTGCTTGACTATTTATTACTTTCCTCAGAGGAGAAGTGTGTTAGCTTTCTCCCTATGTATAAACATATTGCAAAGGTTTGTCATGGGGCCCCTGCTCTACCATTGGACATGGTCCATTGATTCCAAAGTCATGGCCAGACTCAGATCAATTCATTGTTAATCGCTAGATTTTCTTCCGTCGGTTATTTCAGCAGCAGTGAGAGGAATATAGGAAGAGGAAAATAGGAATGGAGTGATGTGTCTGTTGACCTTAATATGTCCCCCTTGGCACCATGGCGCTATCGACAGCGTGAGAGGGCATTCATACACGCTCATGGCCTGGTGCTAGTCTGGGTTGCCATGGGGAGGATTGGACTGTGGATGATGGGGGTCAGGGCTCGGGCAACTCCAAGTAAAGGTATGGCTAAGAGGGAGAGAGAAAATCAAATGTTCACTTAACTTTTAATGTCTGTCAGTCGAACCAGGACATTCATTTACTTCAGAAAGTATTCACACCCCTTGACTTAAATCACATTATGTTGTGTTTCAGCCTGAATTTAAAATGGATTAAATTGAGATTTTTTGTCACTGGTCTACACAATACCGCATAACGTCAAAGTGGAAATATGCTTTTGAAATGTCTCGGCGCAAGATAGAGTTGACAGATGCAAAACAATTATTATTTTTATTTTACCTTTATTTAACCAGGTAGGCTAGTTGAGAACAAGTTCTCATTTACAAGTGCGACCTGGCCAAGATAAAGCATAGCAGTGTGAACAGACAACAGAGTTACACATGGAGTAAACAATAAACAAGTCAATAACACAGTAGAAAAAAAAGTCTATATACATTGTGTGCAAAAGGCATGAGGAGGTAGGCAATAAATAGGCCATAGGAGTGAATAATTACAATTTTGCAGATTAACACTGGAGTGATAAATGATCAGATGGTCATGTGCAGGTAGAGATACTGGTGTGCAAAAGAGCAGAAAAGTAAATAAATAAAAACAGTATGGGGATGAGGTAGGTAAATAGGGTGCCGACAGAGATGGTCGCCTCGCTTTGAGTCAGTAGGAAACTACTAACCATGGAAAGAGGTCTGGGAAAGGCAATCCGCAAGTCAATCAAACAAGCAAAATGCCATTGCAGGGACGAAGTGGAGTCGCAATTCAACGTCTCAGACATGAGACATATGTG
Organism: Oncorhynchus keta; assembly: GCF_023373465.1. Classification (NCBI taxonomy): domain Eukaryota; kingdom Metazoa; phylum Chordata; class Actinopteri; order Salmoniformes; family Salmonidae; genus Oncorhynchus; species Oncorhynchus keta. The sequence goes on along the minus strand of NC_068422.1, from coordinate 10,534,590 downwards.
GCAGGGTCTACAGGAAAATACGGACTACTAAAAGAAAACCAGCCACGTCACGGACACCGACGTCACGCTTCCAGACAAACTAAACACGTTTGCCCACTTTGAGGATAATACAATACCAGCGTTGCGACCCGCTAACTAGAAATGTGCCCCCCACTCCCCTTCTCCGTGGCCGACGTGAGTAAAACATTTAAACGAGCCGTGACCTCAGTGCATGCGCAGACCAGCTGGCTGGGGTGTTTACGGACATATTCAATCGCTCCCTATCCCAGTCTGCTGTCCTAACATGATTCAAGATGGCCACCATTGTTCCTGTACCCAAGAAGGCAAAGATAACTGAACTAAATTACTAACGCCCCGTAGCACTCACTTCTGTCATCATGAAGTGCTTTGAGAGACTAGTCAAGGATCATATCACCTCCACCTTGCAATCGCAATCACACTGCCCAATCCAATCTGGACAAGAGGAATACCTACGTACGAATGCTGTTCATTGACTACAGCTCAGCATTCAACACGATCGTACCCTTGTTAGAGGAAATTATAGTTTAAATGATTAATTATGTATACATTTTTAATTAGAATAATTTATTCTAATACTATTATGTCATGGTATGAAAGGTATGGGTTCTTGGTTAAGCTGTTACTGAAAATGTAAGTAAAAATGAATTAATTGTCTGTACCTTGCGGGTTTAAGGGGGAGAGAGGATATAGCTTTTCAGACAGATAAGAATGTCTGGTTTATGAGGGGAGTAGAAAACATCTCAGAACCTAAAGACACTGGGCTATTGTGAGAATCGGAGAGAGTGTGGGAAACTGATGATGTCATTTTCAGTTTATAACCTGTGGAAATATGTGTATGCGTTTAGTACTCTCTTGAAATAAACGCTGTTACCTTGGCTTTTAAGACTGGTCTCGATCTACTTCATGCATAATTAATGAACTTACACCTCATTAATGAATTAGAACGAGTGCGAATCTGGTTTTGGCTATAAAACACATAGGAATTTAGAATTCCTCTATCAACCCTCCAAGCTCATCATCAAGCTGGAGGTCCTGGGCCTCAATCCCACCCTGTGCAATTGGGTCCTGGACTTTCTGACAGGCAACCCTCAAATGGTGAAGGTAGGAAGCAACATCTCCACCTCGCTGACCCTCAACACTGGGGTCCCACAAGGGTGCCTGCTCAGACCCCTCCTGTACTCCCTGTTCACATACAACTGCATGGCCATGCACACCTCCAACTCAATCATCAAGTTAGCAGACAACAGTGTGGGCTTGATTACCAACAACGATTAGACAGCCTACAAGAAGGAGTGGAGGGCACTCGGAGTGTGGTGTCAGGCAAACAACCTCACTCAACGTCAACAAAACAAAGGAGATGATCGTGGACTTCAGGAAACAGAAGAGGGAGCACCCTATCCACGCAGAAGGGACAGCAGTGCAGAAAGTTCCTAGGTGTATACATCAATGACACACTGAAATGGTCCACCCACACAGACAGTATGGTGAAGAAGGTGCAACAGCACCTCTTCAACCTCAGGAGGCTGAAGAAATGTGTCATGTCACCCAAAAGCCTGACTAAATGTGGTGAAATAAAAAGCAGTGGCTTTATCCTTGCTGAGTAGCCTTTCAGGTTATGTCGATATAGGACTCGTTTTACTATGGATATAGATACTTTTGTACCTGTTTCCTCCAGCATCTTCGCAAGGTCCTTTGCCGCTGTTCTGGGAAATTGATTTGCACCTTTCGCACCAAAGTACTTCCATCTCTAAGAGACAGAACGCGTCTCCTCCCTGAGCGATATGACTGCTGCGTGGTTCCATGGTGTTTATACTTGCGTACTATTGTTTGTACAGATGAGCGTGGTACCTTCAGGCATTTGGAAATTACTCCCAAGGAAGAACCAGACGTGTGGAGGTCTACAATTTTTTTCCTGAGGTCTTTGCTGATTTCTTTGGATTTTCCATGACTTTGAAGGTAGACCTTAAAATACATTCACAGGTACACCTCCAATTTACTCAAATGATGTCAATTAATCAGAAGCTTCTAAAGCCATGACATCATTTTCTGGAATTTTCCAAGCTGTTTAAAGGCACAGTCAACTTAGTGTATGTAAACTTCTGACTCACTGGCATTGTAATACAATGAATTATAAGTGAAATAATCTGTCTGTAAACAATTGTTGGAAAAATTACTTGTCATGCACAAAGTAGATGTCCTAACCGACTTGCCAAAACTATAGTTTGGTGTGTGGTCCACACACACCAACAGTTGTGAAGAAAGCACGACAATGCCTCTATCCCCTCAGGAAGCTGAAAAGATTTGGCATGGCCCCTCAGAGCTTTAAAATGTTCTACAGCCAGTTCGACACTGGCTTCATCACAGCTTGGTAGGGCAACTGCTTGCCAACAACCGCAAGGCACTACAGAGGGTAATGTGTACGGACATACATTACTGGGGCCGAGCTCCATGCCATCCAGGACCTCTATACAAGGCGATGTCAGAAAAACTTCAGCCACCCAAGTCATAGACTATTCTCCCTGCTAACGCACGTCAAGCAGTACCGATGCATCAAGTATGTAACCAACAGTACCCTGAACAGCTTCTACCCCCAAGCCATAAGACTACTAATTAGTTAACCAAATAGCTACCCGGACTATCTGCTATTGTTTATTATCTATCCTGTTGCCTAGTCACCTTACCCCTACCTATATGTACAAACACAATATATACAAAAGTATGTGGACATCCCTTCAAATTAGTAGATTTGGCTGTTTATACACCCGTTGCTGACAGGTGTATAAAATTGAGCACAGAGCCATGCAATCTCCATAGACAAACATGGCAGGAGAATGGCCTTACTGAAGAGCTCACAGAACGGGACCAGCGAGTGCTGATGTACGTAACGTGTAAAAATCGTCTGTCCTTGGTAGCAACACTCACTACCGACTTCCAAACTGCTTCTGGAAGCAACATCAGCACACAAACTTTGTTGGGAGCTTCATGAAATGGGTTTCCATGGCCGAAAAGCTGCACACAAGCATAAAATCACCATGCGCAATGCCAAACATCGGCTGGAGTGGTGTAAACTCGCCGCCATTGAATTCTGGAGCAGTGGAAACATGTTGTATGGAGTGATGCTTCACCATCTGGCAGTACGACAGACAAATCTGGGTTTGGCGGATGCCAGGAGAACGGTACCTGCCCGAATGCATAGTGCCAACTGTAAAGTTTGGTGGTGGAGGAATAACGGTCTGGGGCTATTTTTCATGGTTCAGGCTAGGCCCCTTAGTTCCAGTGAAAGGAAATCTTAATGCTACCGCATACAATGACACTTTAGAACCCAATTGTCATACTTGAGCAAAAGTATACAATAGATAGCTCAATACTAGAAAGTTACTCAAGTAAAAGTGAAAGTTACCCAGTAAAATACTAATTGAGTAAAAGTCCAAAAGCATTCGGTTCTAAATATACTTAAGTATCAAAAGTAAATATAAATGCTAAAATATACTCAAGTATCAAGAGTAAAAGTCTAAATCATTTCAAATTCCTTATATTAAGCAAAGCAGACGGATAGCCAGCGGGACACTACAACACTCAGACATAATTTACAAACGATGCATTTGTATTTAGTGACTCTGCCAAAACAGAGCCAGTATGGATGACCACGTGTACTCTTGATAAGTGTGTGAATTGGACCATTTTCCTATCCTGCTAAGCAATCATCATGTAACGAGTACTTTTGTGTGTCAGGGAAAATGTCTGTAGGAATGTCATGAAGTAAAAGTCCAAATATAGTCAAGTAAAGTACAGATACCCCAAAAACTACTCAAGTAGTACTTTAAAATATTTTCACTTAAGTACTTTACACCACTGCCCTCGTGGAAGAACTAGACTGGCCTTTGTGATGAATTGGAACGCCAACTGCAAGCCAGGCCTAATCGCCCAACATCAGTGCCCAACCTAACTAATGCTCTTGCTGAATGGAAGCAAGTCCCCGCATCAATGTTCCAACATCTAGTGGAAAGCCTTGCTAGAAGAGTGAAGGCTGTTATAGCAGCAAAGGGGAAACAACTCCATATTAATGCCCATGATTTTGGAATGTGATGTTCGACACGCAGGTGTCCACATCATTTTGGTCATGTAGTGCATGTGGGGGGAGGAGGGCCAACAGAGCCCAATGTAAGCTACTGTTTATCATCTATCCTGTTTCCTAGTGACTTTACCCGTGTCTACAGTACCAGTCAAAAGTTTGGACACACCTACTCATTCAAGGCTTTTTATTTATTTGAACTATTTCCTACAATGTAGAATAATAGCACCCTCAACCAGACCCAGAGAGCTGAAGAGGAAGAGAGATGTGTCTGCACTCTTGGCTGTGGTGACAACCTCCAACGCCAGACCACTGAAACTCTAACTTTCGCGATGCATACAAGGCCCTCCCTCGCCCTCCCTTCATCAATCCGACCACAACTACATTTTTGCTCCTACCGTCCTACAGGCAGAAACTCAAACAGGATGCACCCGTGAATATACCCATTCAACGCTGGTCTGACCAATCGGAATCCACGCTTCAAGATTGTTTTGATCACGCAGACTTGGAAATGTTCCACGAAGCCTCAGAGAATAACATTAATTTATATGCTGACTCGGTGAGTGAGTTTATAAGGAAGTGCATTGGAGATGTTGTACCCAATGTGAGGATTAACTTAACCAGAAACCGTGGATAGATGGTGGCATTCCCGCAAAACTGAAAGCGCAAACCACCGCATTTAACCATGGAAAGATGACTAGGAATATGGCTGAATATAGCAGTGTTGCACAATGTGCAATCACAGCAGCAAGATATTTGGCTCATTGCAATGAGAAATAGGCAAACAGTAGAGCACAGACAACATTGTAAATACCATCAATGCTTATCTGTTTATTATCCCCCACTAGTTGTACTAATAGTTTTTGTTAAATGTTTTCTCATTTTTGTAAAAAATGTAAAGCAATGTAAAAACATGTTTCCCATGTCATAAAGCCCTTTTGAATTGAATTGAGAGAGAGATCCACCTCACAAAGTACAAGAAAGTGAGTTGACACCCACCACCTCAGAATGTTTTCTGTTGTTAGAAACAGATAAGATGATCATTCCTGCAACATTATTTTCTTGAAATATAATTTGATCTCTGAGAAATTAAGTTAATTGATTGCACCCAAATTGGTCATTTTATTTGATAGTATTCAAATAATATTAGTTAAATATAGTACCTAACATCCGATTTGGACCTAACTTTTTTCTAACAATGAGTTCGCCATGTTGAATCCAAATAAATTGTAAAAAGCCACCATGGAACCCCCCCACTCCAATCCCACCCCAACAATGACTATATAGTATCAGTTCTATGTTTGACAAATATTATGGAGCTGAGGCTCGGAGGATTGTTTCTTCATCCTGTGTAATGTATTCTCAGTGAATTTGATGACCCCCCGTTCAGAGAAATTAGCCATTGAAGCTGTTGGATTGATGTGTAAACATTTTCCATTTTCTTCATATCATAATGTTTCTTCACACCTGCCTAAAGTAAATAATGGATTTATTGTGATGGTGTATATTAAATAGATTTATTATACTTTTAAATGTATGTGTGGAGATGCTAAATGTGTTTATTTTAATGATGTTAATTTAAAGGTCGTGACTGTTCATGACCTTTGAAACAGCACCACCTGATCATATCATTCTCTGAACAGGAAAAAAGAAAAATCACCAAATATGTGAGAATACATTACATAGGATGAAAAAATATTACTCGTTGTTAGGGTGGGATTTGTGTGGGGGGTCCGTGGTTGGCTCTTGACAAATGTTTTCGATTCCTCACTTCTAATTCAATGTTAAAGAAAGTTTGATCCAAGTCCGATGTTAGGTACTATCATTATTGAATATAAAATTATATATAATCATATATATTAAAATGTCCAATTTGGGTGAAATCAATTAGCTTAATTTCTCAGAGATCAAGTAAGATTTAAACAAAATAATGTTTCTGGAATGCTTCTCTGTTCGGAAATCGGTTCTGTAGTTAGAAACAATCTGAGATGGTGGGTGTCATGGCTCTCTGAAATGACATGGAACGACCCTAATGTCTGTGGAACTGTAGACTCGACCAGAGAGGAGTTGATTGTTGTACCACTGAGGTGAGAAAAGAAACGTCTGCCAATCTTTACTTCTCGAAACAAACACAACACACAATCGCTGGAACCTCTGGGTTCATAAATGAAACAGGAGGGCTTGTTCTGAATGTAAGCAGGCACCATCTTCACCAAGAGCTTATGGTGTAGATGTGATCAGGGCATAAGCGGTCGCTTAGGGCCCCTGGCCGCTAGGGGGTCCCTATTGTAGAATACACAGGGTGCCGTTTTGAAATGTTGTTGTGCATCAGCAGTTTTCCTCTTATGTCAGTCACTGACAGTCACTCAATTTGCCCATGTCAGCCAATATTTTATAGATTGGCTAGACTAACTTACCAGCTATCCAAATTTGTAGTAATCATGGCTGAAGTACCGTCCGGGCACGAAGAGCACGTGCCCAGGGGCCATTGATTCTGTTAACCACTCTCACTCAGATATCACATTAACATGGCATAAGTCATGGTAAAATGTGTAGAATTTCAGGAAATTAGCTTTAAATCTGCAAAAAGAAATCTTGTGTTTCTCTTCGTCCCATGGCATAACAAGCAGAATGCAGAAAACATGCTTTATAACTGCAACAAAACATCTACATCTGCCATCACAAAAAAACAATTACAGCGAGGTGGGGCACCCAAAAGGTTATGGCCGGCAATGAATGTATCTATTTACTTTGTAAAATACTGGAATGTTCTTGTGGTTGAATAAAGTCAGGCATTCCACAGGACAAAACAGAGCTGTTTTTCCAAGAGTAAAACAAAAGCAACATTTTTAGGGAATGGTGTTCTTACTATCATTATAAAACATGTTTTGCTTTATTTCACCAGGCAGGTCAATTAAGCACAAATTGTTATTTACAATGACCAACTGGCAATCAATGTCAGTGATTTGGATAATGATTTTGATTGATATATGACTGTAGAAAAGGCCCATGGAGTTGGTGGAATAACCCTTTAATTCATTGCCATTTACTCAGCTGGGCCAGGGGCGCTTTAATTAGGTCAGGTGGAAATGTCCGACAGATCTCAACTCCATAAAAGGAGGAAATTGCCATCGCCTGATCTCGCTGCTTTCTCTTCCTTAACTCCATCTCATCCAGAAGTTCTGTGCGTTCATGAATCCACCAACTCTATTTCCTTTCATGTTACCTTTCTGAATTATCAGTGGCGATCCGGAGATGGGCCATTCAGTTACTGTTAATACCGCGGAGCGCGGCTTGGAGCGCAGCTTCAAACATATTGTGTAATGTGAATTGTCAATGATCACGGCCCTACGGATCCTCATAGGCCAATTATGCAATCGATATGGTTCATGTGTATTGAAATTAATTATATGTACACATGAAGACAATTGAAAGCGTGAAATGAGAAACGTCATTGTTTGCTAACTGATTGACTTTGATAATTGGGATTATAGATTGTATAACCATTCACTGTTTGTATTCTTTCATGATTTATGATAATTAGTTATGAGCCTAAATGACTCGTGGATGATTACTATTGACTTCTTAATGAACTGGACTGTTGAATTCCTTAACTTGTGTTAATAATGACTGATATGATTTGATCTTTGATTATGCATTTGATTGTATACATGTTATTTGTTTCCTTTGTGATGCAGCACAGACTACTCAGTAAATATACCACTTTATGGTTAAAGGAATTCCTGCCTCAGTCTCATCCATTCCTCTGTTCACCTTCACTGTCAGTCATCCTACCTGTCCAGCTACCCACACAGATTCCAATAATCTTTCAATGACATATACTGTAGATAGACATGTATACTGTCATAGCATTCTCAGCTTTGGTCCAGGTTATATATTGCTACTTTTGTATAACTGACTGAATGAGAGAAACCATGGGGACCTTTTTAAAAACTCTGGAATCTTACAATGACAGGTTCCCTCACTTACATTACATTTTGTCTTCAATAGCCTGTCTGTCTGCCTGTCTGTCTGGATGCCCCATGTAGTGCTGTACTCCATGTGGATCTTTCTATGCCTTGGGAGAGAAGCACAACAACGGCTGGATGTCATTGCACCTAAACACAGATTCCTCTCGGTTGCCATGGTTATGCCTCCATCAATTTTGATCTCCCACTGTTCAGGGATTAGGAGATGAGTAAGGATTCGTCCCTAATGGCACCCTATTCTGTATATAGTGCGCTACTTTTGTAGTACTTTTTCTTCAAAAGAAGTGTGCTGTATATGGTAATAGGGTGTCATTTGGAACACAATATAACCCTTTGTGGTTGTGAGCTGGGATATGAATGCTCTTGTTAGAGGTGACTAACGGTAAAACAAAGTTGTTGCGACCTGAGAGAGAGAAGAGCAGGAACAGAGGTGAAATGGTTAAGCTAAGCGAATGCTTTAAAAAAGAAAGAGTAAAAGTCACTGAGTGCTAGTGAGAGATGGGGACTGAGACAATTCCCTTTCGGATGCCAGCCTATTATTAATGCCCTCTTCCAAGTTTTTCTCAGGGATGCAGGAAGCTGAAATACGGCTCCAAATTTAGTCTCCTGAACTACGTCCCAAAATGGCGCCCTATCCCCTAAATAGTCCACTACTTTTGACCAGGGCCCATAGGACTTTAGGGAATAGGGTGCCATTTGGGACACACTCCTGGTTAATGAGAAAAGGCCAGATACACGCTAAGCCCCTGTAGGGTTTAGAGGAGATAACGTACTGAGGTCCAGGCACTGCAGTAATCAAAAGACCTGGGTTCAAATATTATCTAAAATCTTTCAAATACTACAAACCTTTAGTTTAAGGTGGCAGATGGGTGGGGTTAGACATTTTGGATCTCTTCTTTCAGTCCATTACAACAGGCAAGCTCAATCAAGCGCAGATAAAGTATTTGAAATGATGTCAATAGTATTTGGAACCATGTCATCCCTGCAGTAGTAATCATATACTGAGCTCGTCATATGTTCCTCCAGCACCATAGGGGCTGAGCTGAGTACCACTATACTGAGCAACTATGAAATCTGTCCATCTGTTTGTTCATGCGTCAGTCACACGCAATATCTCAGACAGCACCGGACAGATTTTGATGAAACTTGGGTGAATGATACGTCTTGCCACAGAGATCTGGCATTTACAAAAGTAAATGCCTGAGTGGCGCAGCGGTCTAAGGCACTGCATCTCAGTGCTAGAGGTTTCACTACAGACCCTGGTTCAATTCCAGGCTGTATCACAACCGGCTGTAGATTGCGAGTCCCATAGGGCGGAGCACAATTGGCCAAGCGTCGTCCGGTTTAGGGTTTGTCATTGTAAATAAAAATGTGTTCTTAACTGACTTGCCTAGTTAAATATAACATCTAATACTGTCACATGTGCAGCCTCTGTCACCAGGCTGCTCGTTAGGGCGCACACCCGTTACATGCATAATGACACTCACCTTTACTCCATCACCTCCTTGATTAGCTGCCCTTTATGTCACTCCCTTCGGTTTCCTCCCCAGTCGTCATTGTTGCCGTTTCATGTCGGTGCGCTCTTTGTGTTTCTTGTTTTGTTCATTTATTTATTTATTAATGAAATGTATTCACTCCCTGAACTTGCTTCCCGACTCTCAGCGTACATCATTACAGAATGATGACTCCAACAAAGGGACGAATCAGGGAGTGTTGTTTTAATGAAATGTTTTTGTGTTGGGGGTGATGTCGGGTCCAGGTGTTGGTGCTGGAGCTACCTGGGAGGCCTCAGCCAGTTTGTAAGCTCCCATGATTCAGCAGGTTCGATAGGCTCCCTTGCCAAAGCTGGGTGCCCATGCCCGGTTCCTCAGGTTTCTGCGCCTCAGCGGAGGCAACCAGTCCGCTCTGGACTTTATGTCACTCCCTTTGGTTTCTTCCCCAGTCGTCACTGTTGCTGTTTCATGTCGGTGCGCTCTTTGTGTTTCTTGTGTGTTTCATTTAGTTATTACATGTGTTCACTCCCTGAACTTGCTTCCCGACTCTCAGCGTACATCGTTACACATATAACATTAAACTTGTGCTTTGGGCGATAATGTAGTTGTAGTACCATGGCTGTGTCTGCAGTAGAAATGGACTTAATAATGTTTAGTTAACACTATCGTTACATCCCCCTGAAGTGCTGAATTTAAATGAACCATTTCTCTTTTCTGATGGGTTGAAGCTTCCTCCAGAAGGGCCAGCCAGGAAGAATACCATTAGTTACCAACAATTGTTTTCTCTTATGACCTGCATATCTCTGTGTCACTTGGTATTAATAATGTGTAATAATTAATGTAATGTAGGCTATGTAAATTATGACATTCATTATGTTCATAGCTCATACATGCCCAATGACTCAAAATAGAATAACAGTGTGTAAAGTATGCTTTTAAAATACTTACATATATTAAACGCAATGGGCCTCACAAATAATCGGCCTTGCCTTTATTCAGCTTCAATTCAGACTACTCAAATGTCTAGAATTATTGTATACATATGAAAAATAACATCTTTTGAGTTTTTCAAGAGCAAGTTGAAGTGTTTCAATACAACATTTAAAAAAGTTGTAAACCTGAGTAATTTGATCCCAACAGTAAACCGGCTGAATGGATATGCTCCAGGAGAGTAGAAGACAGGGATGCTAAGTCATGCCCTGTAAAGTGTTCATGACACACTGCCTGGTGTGATAAAAGTGACACTTTTCCTGCATGGTTCACAGTTAGTTCGACTAGAGTGCAAAGATGTAGACTGACAATATGTCTCAGAAAGCTGTAGTCCTATGTCTCAGAAAGCTGTAGTCCTATGTCTCAGAAAGCTGTAGTCCTATGTCTCAGAAAGCTGTAGTCCTATGTCTCAGAAAGCTGTAGTCCTATGTCTCAGAAAGCTGTAGTCCTATGTCTCAGAAAGCTGTAGTCCTATGTCTCAGAAAGCTGTAGTCCTATGTCTCAGAAAGCTGTAGTCCTATGTCTCAGAAAGCTGTAGTCCTATGTCTCAGAAAGCTGTAGTCCTATGTCTCAGAAAGCTGTAGTCCTATGTCTCAGAAAGCTGTAGTCCTATGTCTCAGAAAGCTGTAGTCCTATGTCTCAGAAAGCTGTAGTCCTATGTCTCAGAAAGCTGTAGTCCTATGTCTCAGAAAGCTGTAGTTCTATGTCTCATAAAGTTGTATAGACCGACAGTCTGTCTCAGAAAGTTGTAGTCCTATGTCTCAGAAAGCTGTAGTCCTATGTCTCAGAAAGCTGTAGTCCTATGTCTCAGAAAGCTGTAGTCCTATGTCTCAGAAAGCTGTAGTTCTATGTCTCAGAAAGTTGTAGTTCTATGTCTCAGAAAGCTGTAGTCCTATGTCTCAGAAAGCTGTAGTCCTATGTCTCAGAAAGCTGTAGTCCTATGTCTCAGAAAGCTGTAGTCCTATGTCTCAGAAAGCTGTTGTCCTATGTCTCAGAAAGCTGTAGTCCTATGTCTCAGAAAGCTGTAGTCCTATGTCTCAGAAAGCTGTAGTTCTATGTCTCATAAAGTTGTAGTCCTATGTCTCAGAAAGCTGTAGTCCTATGTCTCAGAAAGCTGTAGTCCTATGTCTCAGAAAGCTGTAGTCCTATGTCTCAGAAAGCTGTAGTCCTATGTCTCAGAAAGCTGTAGTCCTATGTCTCAGAAAGCTGTAGTCCTATGTCTCAGAAAGCTGTAGTCCTATGTCTCAGAAAGCTGTAGTTCTATGTCTCATAAAGTTGTAGTTCTATGTCTCAGAAAGCTGTAGTCCTATGTCTCAGAAAGCTGTAGTCCTATGTCTCAGAAAGCTGTAGTCCTATGTCTCAGAAAGCTGTAGTCCTATGTCTCAGAAAGCTGTTGACCTATGTCTCAGAAAGCTGTAGTCCTATGTCTCAGAAAGCTGTAGTCCTATGTCTCAGAAAGCTGTTGTCCTATGTCTCAGAAAGCTGTAGTCCTATGTCTCAGAAAGCTGTAGTCCTATGTCTCAGAAAGCTGTAGTCCTATGTCTCAGAAAGCTGTAGTCCTATGTCTCAGAAAGCTGTAGTCCTATGTCTCAGAAAGCTGTAGTCCTATGTCTCAGAAAGCTGTAGTTCTATGTCTCATAAAGTTGTAGTTCTATGTCTCAGAAAGCTGTAGTCCTATGTCTCAGAAAGCTGTAGTCCTATGTCTCAGAAAGCTGTAGTCCTATGTCTCAGAAAGCTGTAGTCCTATGTCTCAGAAAGCTGTAGTCCTATGTCTCAGAAAGCTGTAGTCCTATGTCTCAGAAAGCTGTAGTCCTATGTCTCAGAAAGCTGTTGTCCTATGTCTCAGAAAGCTGTAGTCCTATGTCTCAGAAAGCTGTAGTTCTATGTCTCATAAAGTTGTATAGACCGACAGTCTGTCTCAGAAAGCTGTAGTCCGACAATATGTCGGGATGTCTTGGACAAATGTTTGGAATATTTATTTCTCGCACGGAAGAGAATAGGTCAACTTTTGTACTAAGGGGGGATAGTAGATTGACATAGGCTAGTGCTTTTGCTGTTCGTTCGGCCAACTCATCCTTTTTGCTGACGGAAAATAAATGTGGACAGTTCGTCCAATATCTTCAATATGCGCATCGGAATTGGATAAGGATACACACAGTTGCGTCCCCGAAGTGTCTGTCTTCACTTGTAGCCTGAGAGAATGACCCGATCACGTGATGGAGATCCATGTGAGTGAGAGGTGCTTTGAAGCATGCAGCTCTCAGGGAGAAAGGAACAACGGCCACTGGCTGCAAAAGGCATGTTTTTTTAGGGTGCATTATGACCCCATAAAGGGTTTGCCGCTGGGAAATTCGAGGCACTATCAAGTGCTTGTCAAATTGTGAATGAGGGACTGATGAAGTGTGTACAACCTGCGCAAAAAAGCAAAGCAGAGCTCATGCGTTTCAAGCGACTTTTTTTCAAAATCATCATTAGAGTTGCATTTTGCAGCCGTACAAGGTTTAAAAACCAAAACATATAGCCCAACAACTAAAGTTACACGAATAACTCAAAATTAGGCACACGAATAACTCAAAATTAGGCACATAGGAGTACCTGTTTCTTTGTTAACTGCTCAACACAGAATAGCCGCATGTGCGCACTCCCTCAAATCATTTGGAGAAAATGCCCTTTCTATTTCATTCAGCTTTATTCAATTGTATTCAAATCAAATTGTATTTATCACATGCGCCGAATACAACAGGTGTAGACTTTACAGTGAAATGCTTACTTTCAAGCCCTTAACCAACAATGCAGTTGGTCTACACCTGTTGTATTCGGCGCATGTGACGAATAAAATTTGATTTGATTTGAAAACAATTGAACAAACTCATACAATGAGAATAAAGAGGAAACCTGCACACTGCTCTTTCTAGTATCACTGCTCTTTATGAAGCTGGAAGCTGTCCCCCTGTAATAGTGTTTGTCTGTTTTTTTCTGTACTTTTCTGTACAGAGTTGTAAACAGGGCTCCATTTGATTTCTCAATCCACAAATTGAGGTAACGAACATGTTTAGTGTTACATTCCATACTGAATTTGAGATTGGGGTCATTGATTAATGTAATTGATTAATGCCATAAAGTCTGACAGCTCTTCTCCCGTTCCTCTCCATATGCAAAAACTGTCATCAGTACATCGATACCACTTCAGGATTTTATAAAAAAATGATGATAGTACCCCGCCCTCTAGGGGCGCCACCCAGAGTCCCACCTGGGTGAGCCTGATGGGCCGGCTGAGGTGTGGGAGCCCGATGAGCCGTGGGATGGGAGCCTGCCGAACCAAACAAGGGAAGAAAACCTCCCGAGCCAGCTGAGGCATGGAAGCCCGACAAGCCAGCTGAGGCACCCCTGGTTCCTTCGGCAGCGGCACACGAACCCGACGTCACCAGCCCCCGCCAAAAAAGAAAAGAACTCCCTGATTCTTCCAATATTGCTGTCTGCATTCTGTGAGGACCGACGATGGGAGACGAGAAGCAAGTACAGGGAGTGAACATTTAATGAAACAAAGGACATGGGAAAAAAAACAGGACAGCGTCTGGACAAGGGGAACAAAACGTCACTAATGCTGACAGAGATCAAACTGAGGAACAGACAGATATAGAGGGGGCAATCAACAAAGTGAAGGCATCCAGGTGAGTCCAATGAAGCTTGGATGCGCGTAATGATGGTGACAGGTGTACATAGTGATGGGCAGCCTGGCGCCCTCAAGCACCAGAGAGGGTAGCGGGAGCAGGCGTGACAGCAAGAGCAGTGTGCAGGTTTCTTCTTTTTTTTTCATCTTATTCAACTGTTACCGTGCACCTGCAACAAAGATAGCTCAGATGTGCGATAGCCTTTTGAATTTATTATTCTTACTATAAAATAATGCCACAGAATTCTAACTAAATCTTGTCTGCTAAATATGTGGGACGGTAGCGTCCCAGCTCTCCAACAGCCAGTGAAATTGCAGGGCGCCAAATTCAAAACAACAGAAATCCCATAATTAAAATTCCTCAAACAAACAAGTATTTTACACCATTTTAAAGATAAACTTGTTGTAAATCCAGCCACAGTCCGATTTCAAAAAGGCTTTACGACGAAAGCACACCAAACGATTGTTAGGTCAGTACCTAGTCACAGAAAAACACAGCCAACACAGAGGAGTCACAAAAAGCAGAAATCGAGATAAAATTAATCACTAACCTTTGATGATCTTCATCAGATGACACTCATAGGACTTCATGTTACACAATACATGTATGTTTTGTTCGATAAAGTTTCTTAATGATATCCAAAAATCTCAGTTTACATTGGTGCGTTATGTTCAGTAGTTTCAAAACATCCGGTGATTTTGCAGAGAGCCACGTCAATTTACAGAAATTTTCATAATAAACATTGATGAAGGATACAACTGTTATGCATAGAACTTTAGATCCACTTCTCCTTATGCAACCGCTGTGTCAGATTTAAAAAAGAAAACGGAAAAAGCACACCATGCAATAATCTGAGTACAGCGCTCAGACAACAAAACAAGCCATACAGATATCCGCCATGTTGTGGAGTCAACAGAAGTCAGAAATAACATTAAAGATATTCACTTATCCTTTGATGATCTTCATCAGAATGCACTCCCAGGAATCCAAGTTCCATAATACATGTTTGATTTGTTCAATAAAGTCCATCATTTATGTCCAAATCCCTCCTTGTTTGCGCGTTTAGTACACAATCCAAACTCACGAGGCGCGGGCAAGTCCAGGCGAAAGTTCAGACGAGAAGTCCTATTACAGTTTGTAGAAACATGTCAAACGAAGTATAGAATCCATCTTTAGGATGTTTTTATCGTAAATTTCAATAATGTTTCAAACAGGAGAATTCCTTTGTCTGTAGAAATGCGATGGAACGCAGCTAACTCTCACGTGTGTGCGCATGATCAGCTCATGCCACTCTGGCAGAGCCCTGACTCATTCAGCTCTCATTAGCTCCCACTTCACAGTAGAAGCCTCAAGCAACGTTCTAAAGACTGTTGACATCTAGCGGAAGCCGTAGGAAGTGCAATATGACCCCATAGACACTGTATATTCGATAGGCAATGATTTGAAAAACTATAAACCTAAGATTTCCCACTTCCTGGTTGGATTTTTTTCTCAGGTTTTTGCCTGACATATGAGTTCTGTTATACTCACAAATCAAATCAAATCAATTTGATTTATATAGCCCTTCGTACATCAGCTGATATCTTAAAGTGCTGTACAGAAACCCAGCCTAAAACCCCAAACGGCAAGCAATGCAGGTGTAGAAGCACGGTGGAAAGGAAAAACTCCTTAGAAAGGCCAAAACCTAGGAAGAAACCTAGAGAGGAACCAGGCTATGTGGGGTGGCCAGTCCTCTTCTGGCTGTGCCGGGTGGAGATTATAACAGAACATGGCCAAGATGTTCAAATGTTCATAAATGACCAGCATGGTCAAATAATAATAATCACAGGCAGAACAGTTGAAACTGGAGCAGCAAAACGACCAGGTGGACTGGGGACAGCAAGGAGACATCATGCCCGGTAGTCCTGTGGCATGGTCCTAGTGCTCAGGTCCTCCGAAAGAGAGAATTAGAGAGAGCATACTTACATAATTCACACAGGACACCGGATAGGACAGGAGAAGTACTCCAGATATAACAAACTGACCCTAGCCCCCTGACACAAACTACTGCAGCATAAATACTGGAGGCTGAGACAGGAGGGGTCAGGAGACACTGTGGCCCCATCCGATGACACCCCCGGACAGGGCCAAACAGGAAGGATATAACCCCACCCACTTTAACAAAGCGCAGCCCCCACACCACTAGAGGGATAACTTCAACCACCAACTTACCATAATGAGACAAGGCCGAGTATAGCCCACAAAGATCTCAGCCATGGCACAACCCAAGGGGGAGGCGCCAACCCAGACAGGAATATCACATCAGTGACTCAACCCACTCAAGTGACGCACCCCTCCTAGGGACGGTATGAAAGAGCCCTTGTAAGCCAGTGACTCAACCCCCGTAATAGGGTTAGAGGCAGAGAATCCCAGTGGAAATAGGGGAACCGGCCAGGCAGAAACAGCAAGGGCGGTTCGTTGCTCCAGAGCCTTTCCGTTCACCTTCACACTCCTTGGCCAGACTACACTCAATCATATGACCCACTGAAGAGATGAGTCTTCAGTAAAGACTTAAAGGTTGAGACAGAATTTGCATCTCTGACATGGGTAGGCAGACCGTTCAATAAAAATGGAGCTGTATAGGAGAAAGCCCTGCCTCCAGCTGTTTTCTTAGAAATTCTAGGGACAATTAGGAGGCCTGTGTCTTGTGACCATAGCGTACGTGTAGGTATGTACGGCAGGACCAAATCAGAGAGATAGGTAGGAGCAAGCCCATGTAATGCTTTGTAGGTTAGCAGTAAAACCTTGAAATCAGCCCTTACCTTGACCGGAAGCCAGTGTAGGGAGGCTAGCACTGGAGTAATATGATCAATTTTTTTGGTTCTAGTCAGGATTCTAGCAGCCGTATTTAGCACTAACTGAAGTTTATTTAGTGCTTTATCCGGGTAGCCGGAAAGTAGAGCATTGCAGTAGTCTAACCTAGAAGTGACAAAAGCATGGATGAATTTTTCTGCATCATTTTTGGACAAAGTTTCTGATTTTTGCAACGTTACGTAGATGGAAAAAAGCTGTCCTTGAAACAGTCTTGATATGTTCTTCAAAAGAGAGATCAGGGTTCAGAGTAACGCCGAGGTCCTTCACAGTTTTAGTTGAGACGACTGTACAACCATTAAGATTAATTGTCAGATTCAACAGATGTCTTTGTTTCTTGGGACCGAGAACAAGCATCTCTGTTTTGTCCGAGTTTAAAATTAAAGTTTGCAGCCATCCACTTCCTTATGTCTGAAACACATGCTTCTAGCGAGGGCAATTTTGGGGCTGCACCATGTTTCATTGAAATGTACAGCTGTGTGTCATCCGCATAGCAGTGAAAGTTAACATTATGTTTTTGAATGAAATCCCTAAGAGGTAAAATATATAGTGAAAACAATAGTGGTCCTAAAACGGAACCTTGAGGAACACCGAAATTTACAGTTGATTTGTTAGAGGAAAAACCATTCAGAGACAAACTGATATCTTTCCGACAGATAAGATCTAAACCAGGCCAGAACTTGTCCGTGTAGACCAATTTGGCTTTCCAATGAGTGTGGTGATCGATGGTATCAAAAGCAGCACTCAGGTCTAGGAGCACGAGGACAGATGCAGAGCCTCGGTCTGATGCCATTAAAAGGTCATTTACCACCTTCACAAGTGCAGTCTCGGTGCTATGATTCAGTCTAAAACCAGACTGAAGCATTTCGTATACATTGTTTGTCTTCAGGAAGGCAGTGAGTTGTTGCGCAACAGCCTTTTCTAAAATTTGAGAGGAATGGAAGATTCGATATAGGCTGATTTTTAGTTTTTTATATTTTCTGGGTCAAGGTTTTATTTTTCAAGAGAGGCTTTATTACTGACACTTTTAGTGAGTTTTTTTTTTTACACATCCGGTGGATAGAGAGACGTTTATTATGTTCAACATAGGAGGGCCAAGCACAGGAAGCAGCTCTTTCAGTAGTTTAGTTGAAACTCACAGACGTCATTCAAACTGTTTTAGAAACTTCAGAGTGTTTTCTATCCAAATCTTCTAATAATATGCATATATTAGCAACTAGGCCCAAGTAGCAGGCAGTTTACTCTGGGCACCTTATTCATCCAAGCTACTCAATACTGCCCCCCAGTCCCAAAGAAGTTAACTAGTGTAGCCCTAAGCCATATGGCATTTCCAGATCATGACCTAACATAAGGACAACTCAGACTATGCTATTGTCTGCCTTACATGCTTTCTTCCTACATTGTAAAAGTCTAACCGGGATCCTTGGCATGTCTGAACTCCGACTTCAACCCATTGAAGATGAAATTGAAAATGGTTAAGGTTAGGGTTAGTAACACGATTGTCAGAAGGAGTGGACCAAAATACAGCGTGGCATGTTTCCATTTCATAAGGAAGAGAACTCGAATAACAAAAACAATAAAGTAAACAAACGAAACGCAAAGCTCAGTAGTGTTCACAGGCAAATATACCTAGACAAGATCCCACAAAGCACAAAGGGGGAATGGCTGCCTAAATATGATCCCCAATCAGAGACAACGATAAACAGCTACCTCTGATTGGGAATCATACCAGGCCAAAATAGATGTATAATTACCTAGATGATCCACCCTAGTCATAACTCGACCTAACCAACATAGAGAATAACAGGCTCTCTATGGTCAGGGCGTGACAGTTAGGTTAGGGGTTAGGTTTAAGAGGGTTTCTGTTTACGCTGGTATCAAACCTTGGGTTGCACGAACCTATTGCAACTTTCTGCCCTGTTTCGATATTATACATCTGACCGGTCTGGAGAGGGTGGAAGAACATGAAAGGCCGAGAGCTCCGAGGGTTCATGCACAGCAGTTCAACTACAGGAGGAAGACCGTTATTGATAAACTTTTTTACCCTCAATACTTTATCTTTAAAACAAATGTTATATATATATAAAATCATAAAAAACATGCAAACTGGATCAATTAAGTAAATAATTAAATAAGTACATAATTGGAAATCCCCCCAAATGATTAAGATTAATCACGGGATTAAGTACTCCAAAGATAAGTGTTACGTTAAAGTGCTTGATATATTAAAATTTGAAATAAAATATAAAATATAAAAAAAAGACAATACCAGATAGTGCAAATAAATACATCATTTTTTATTGAACTTCCTCCTCGTGTCGATGGCCCCTCCACCTCTTTTAATTAGGCCCTCACTAGCTCCCACTGTCAATGCTTTATACTACTCTTTACCATTCATACCAAATCCAATTTCACTGGATTTTGTCAACAGTTTGGATATCCACTTTGATTCAACTGCTCTTCTCTGGCCTATGGTCCAGGAGGCTTTCACCTCCAGACCGGTAATGTGGAGGGAGGTTGTAGGATGGTTTTTGAAAGTGTTTTACCAGGTGTGTTTGTAATGTTTTCTTCAATTGTGTAGAGGTAAGGGATAGGGTAGGAGTCAAATTTCCTACATTGGCCTGTCTCCCCATCCATATCCATTGCTTCTAAAAAAAGTGCTATCTGATGTACAGTAAGACAGTGACAGAAGAGTGGAGTATCAATAATATGAGATTAGCCAATAGCCAGCCATATTACATCACCAACCCTGTCATCTGTCCAAAGGTCTTGACATCATTTTCTCTCTGCCTCTTTTCCCCCTCTTTTTCATGCCTGTGCTCCCGATTGGCAAATTTTCCCTCTCATTATTGCGCTACTCTAATTGCATTAGGTGTGACAAGACAAAGAGGAAATTCATTTGCACAACATATGTTTCAGAGGGAAAGTCATTTCACCGCATCTGCATGTAATTTAATTGTTCTTGTTTGTGATGGGCTATATATAAATATATATACTGTATATAAGTATACAGTACTACACACAGTAGGACCGAGATTCTCATTTATCCCACTGAGCTACCAATCTGACTCAGCAGAACCCCCCACCACCACAACCCTTTCTTCCCTTCAGACAAATGCATACACTTGGTGAATGCATGCATGTGAAAATGCACACACATACACACTCCTGAGGCATCCTCATGGACACACTAATAATATTTAATGACAGGCCATAACTAACTGAATAGCTGCATCTGTTTTTGTAGCTTTACCTTTCAAATAAATACATCTATACATGTCACTTTAATTGATCCAGCAACTTGATTTAGGAGCCTATTTCCAATATACCCCTATGGGCCATTGTCAAAAGTAGTGCACTATAAGGGATTAGGGTGCCATTTGGGACGCACATTTACAGGGAGTTGTTAATAAGGGATAAAGAACCTGGTGGGATAGAATTTCCTCAGAATAGAAGGAGTATTTCCCAGTGGGCATCAATCTTGGTGAGGAGGAGTGTGTGTGTGTCTTTCTGTGTGTGAGGAGAGTTGTGAGGAGGAGTATGTGTGTTGTTGAGATCAGAGAAGAGCCCTCTTCGTGTCTGCAGACTCAGTGGAGTCCAGATCACACAGCATTCCTCATATAGCACCTCACCAAGTGGTTAGAGGGAATACATCCTCCAGACCTGAAAGACAACTGTGCCATATGGCCTTTGGAGATGACAGGATACCCTGATTCAGGGGAGAGGGAAGAGAGGAGAAAGAACTGTGTGGTTGAAAGAAGGGGGACATAGGAAAGGGAAGGCTGGAGATCTTAATGCAGCCATTTCAAAGTACATCCCATTACGACCTTATAATGGTTGCAGCAAGAAACATAGCTTTTGTTGCACAATGTTTGAATTAATTACTGTTTGTATCAATATTTGTATCTTTACCTGTGACACAAAAGCAGCTATATATAGGCTGCTACCTATCATTTTCTTTGGTGAAGTAATGGTGTTTTTTTTTTGCATCTTCCATCACCATATCTTTAGACTCAGCCAGACTGTCTGAGACCGGTGTTCCCTGTAGAGCTGTACTCATAGATTTTAGAACCCTCACTTAATTGCACCTCTATTGTTTATTTCTACGTGTCTGGTGACAGAAAATCAATAATGTTTTCTTTGGTGAAGTAATGGTGGTTTTTTTGCAACCTCCATCCCCTTTTCTTTAGACTCTGCCAGACTGTCTGTGACTGCTGTTCCCTGTAGAGCTGTACCCAGAGAGCGGGCAGAGCGGGCCCACCTGTGTGATAGGATGCTGTGTCACTTAGCTACCAAACATCGAAGTAATAGAAAAATAGCTTCATATTTAAGTTGAAGGGGTTGATATAAAAAGGCATCTCTCTTGACTGAGACTTATTACCACTCTATTTGTGCAGCTGTCTGGTCGATATTTCTTCTGATAAGAGGCTCCAGTTTGGCTCTGCTGGCTTCTGGCCCCTGTGGTTTTGGCGGGAGAAGAAGGGATGCATTTCACAGGGGGGGGGAGGAGGACGCCGTTGTATGGGCTCAATGAAATGCGGGAAAGAGCATTTGCAGAAGTGAGATAAAGTACTTTTTTTCTCCCTCTCCCATTTTCCCAGGGAGGGAGCTGTGAGAAGGGCATAGAGCAGAGCAGTGATTGGAAGAGAGGGAGAGTGGCTGTGTCACCAATGGTACCCTTTTCCCTTAATAGTGCACTACTTTTGACTAAAGCCCTATTGACCCTGGTCAAAAGTAGTGTACTGTAAAGGGAAAAGGGTGCCATTTGTGATGCACTGCACAGAGAGAGACGAAAGCCAGTGGAAAGCCAGTGGAGAAGTCAGTGTAGGATGAAGAGCATGTGATTGGTGTCCCATTCACCTTCCCTATACAGATGCCAACTGTACAGGGGAGACGATGGGCCCCAGGAGATCAGCTCAGCTTAGAATTAGGATGACAGCCAATGAAATGGGGTGGTGTATGGAGAGACGTCTAACCAAAAGAGGCACATGCAGCGGTGTGTGTGGGTGTGGATGTGTGCTCTTGGTGTCAAAGTAGACAGCTGATTGCCTACTGTGCAGAGAGAAAACACTAGACATCACACGTCTGTTGGAGCGTGAAGGGAACCACTGCATCGAACGATTCGTCGAACGATTCGTCAAATGAACGAGAGGCGCTCGATGGAAAACCATGTTTGTCAAATAATAGGGATCACACCATTTGGAGGTGTGGGATTGGTTTTCTGATGTGTTTGTTAGTGTCCATCAACACTATTCAAGTCAAATAGCAGGATTTAATGAGGGCCAAGTCTATTGGAATACAGATTCCTGAATCTCTTGCTGAGTGATAATTGATGGTCTGGGCTCAGGATTCACAACAGGATTGGCAAAGGCCCCATCCCAAATTGGACCCTATTCCCTACATAGTGCACTTCCTTTGTCCAGAGCCCTATGCGCCCTGGTCAAAAGTAGTGCACTGTATAAGGAATAGGGTGCCAATTGTGATGCATCCCATGGCTCTCTAAAGCACTGGCATGCCATTACCCCAACTCTGCTGTCCAATACAGTAAGCCTTCAACCAGCTGTCTAGTGCTCCAGACCCATTTTAATTTAATCAAATAATTGCAAGAGATTTTCTTGAGAAATGTGTATACCTATAGTCCCAGCTAGGGTGACCACATTTCAGATTCCAAAATGCGGGACAACAGGGTGATTTTGTGTGACAGTGTAGCCTACATGAATACAAAATCTTTGCAGCATCGCAACAAAAACATATTCTAGGGGTGGATAGGCTTTAATATTGCAGATAGATTGTTGCTTCCATCAATGTAATTGTCTGCATTATTTCCAATCCCCCATATATTTTTGGGGTAAATATACACTAGTGTTCAAGATTTTGGGATCTCTTAGAAATGTCCTTGTTTTTGAAAGAAAAGCAAATTTCTTGTCCATTAAAATAACATAAAATTGATCAGAAATGCAGTGTAGACATTCTTAATGTTGTAAATGACTTGTAGCTGGAAACGGCAGATTTTATTAATGGAATATCTACATAGGCATATAGAAGCACACTATCAGAAACCATCACTTCTGTGTTCCAATGGCACGTTCTGTTAGCTAATCCAAGTTTATCATTTTTAAAGGCTAATTGATCATTAGAAAACCTTTTAGCAATTATGTTAGCACATCTGAAACAGGGCTTCTTTAGACTAGTTGAGTTTCTGGAGCATCAGTATTTGTGTGTTTGATTACAGGCTCAAAATGGCCAGAAACAAATGACTTTCTTATGAAACGCGTCAGTCTATACTTGTTATGTGAAATGAAGGCTATTCCATGCAAGAAATTGCCAAGAAACTGAAGATTTCATACAATGCTGTGTACTACTCCCTTCACAGAACAGTGCAAACTGGCACTAACCAGAATAGAAAGAGGAATGGGAGGCCCCAGTGCGCAACTGAGCAAAAGGACAAGTACATTAGAGTGTCTAGTTTGAGAAACAGACGCCTCACAAGTCCTCAACTGGCAGCTTCATTAAATAGTACCCACAAAACACCAGTCTCAACATCAACAGTGAAGAGGCGATGCCGGCTTTCTAGGCAGAGTTCCGCTGTCCAGTGTCTGTTCTTTTCCTTATCTTAATCTTTTCTTTTTATTGGCCAGTCTGAGATATGGCTTTTTCTTTGCGTGAGCATGAGTGAAGATGGGCACTGATGCAGGGCGATTAGGCACAGGACAGTCAAGTTCTTCCACCGATCTTTACCAGCCATTTCTGTATGGACCTCGCTTTGCGCATGGGGTCATTGTCATGCTGAAACAGGAAAGGGTCCACAAATTCGGAAGCACAGAATCATCTAGAATGTCATTGTATACTGTATAACATTAAGATTTCCCTTCAATGGAACTAAGGGGCCTAGCCCAAACCATGACAAACATCCCCAGACCATTATTCCTCCTCCACCAAACTTTACAGTTGCATTGGGGCAGGTAGTGTTCTCCTGGCATCCGCCAAACCCAGATTCATCTGTAGTTCTGCCAGATGGTGTAATTCATCACTCTAGAAAACGTGTTTCTGTTGCTCCAGAGTCCAATGGCGGTGAGCTTTACACCACTCCAGCCAGTGCTTGGCATTGCGCATGGTGATCTTAGGCTTGTGCTTGGCTGCACGGCCATGGAAGCCCATTTCATCAAGCTTCCGACGAACAGTTATTGTGCTGATGTTTCTTCCAGAGGCAGCTTGGAACTCTGTAGTGAGTTTTGCAACCAAGAGCAGACCATTTATACTCACTATGCGCTTCAGCACTCGGCGGTCCCGATCTGTGAGCTTGTGTGGCCTATTACCTTACGCCTGAGCCATTGTTGCTCCTAGATGTTTCCACTTCACAATAACAGCACCTACAGTTGCCCGGAAAGCTCTCGCAGGGCTAGAATTTGACAAATTGACTTATTGAAAAGGTGACATCCTAGGTGACAGCCATGTTGAATGTCACTGAGATCTTCAGTAAGACCATTCTGCTGCCAATGTTTGTCTATGGAGATTGCATGGCTGTGTGATCTATTTTTTTATACCTGTCAGCAACGTGTTTGTGGCTGAAACAGCCAAATCTGCTAATTTGAAGAGTTGTCCACATACTTTTGGATATATAGTCTATTTAGTCGTATCCATGTTTTTATCCGAAAGCTGCTTTATCTGTGTATGGGCTGGCGTTCTTGCTTCCCAGTCTGTCCTGGTTTTAATGTGGAGATGGTCTACCAACCTGGGAAACACCGGAGACTGTCTACCATCCTGGACAACACCGGAGACTGTCTACCATCCTGGACAACACCGGAGACTGTCTACCATCCTGGACAACACCGGAGACTGTCTACCATCCTGGACAACACCGGAGACTGTCTACCATCCTGGACAACACCGGAGACTGTCTACCATCCTGGACAACACCGGAGACTGTCTACCATCCTGGACAACACCGGAGACTGTCTACCATCCTGGACAACACCGGAGACTGTCTACCATCCTGGACAACACCGGAGACTGTCTACCATCCTGGACAACACCGGAGACGGTCTACCATCCTGGACAACACCGGAGACGGTCTACCATCCTGGACAACACCGGAGACTGTCTACCATCCTGGACAACACCGGAGACTGTCTACCATCCTGGACAACACCGGAGACTGTCTACCATCCTGGACAACACCGGAGACGGTCTACCATCCTGGACAACACCGGAGACTGTCTACCATCCTGGACAACACTGCTCCTGCCATGCATGCAAAGTAGTGAATGGGAAATTAAGCTTCCTGAAACATTGAGGTTTTCCAGCAAAATTGTGTTGAAAATAGGTTCATTACTCAAGGCTTCGATCAACACAATGTACACTAGTGGTACCTGCTGGTCAAAATAGTTTAGAGCAGCCAAATATTTATAGATGATGTCCCACACCCCTTAGCGCTACGTGACCAATTTGTCTTCTACCAAACCAATCAGATGGTTGTTCGATGAAACAAAGCTTTGAACGTCATTGATCACGTACTCCTAATAAAGTGACAGACATTTTTACACATGCCTTATAGTTCTGGTATTAAACGTAACATCATTAATGCAAAGCTAGCTAATATCCTCTTTGATAACTGGTGTAGCTAGCTCATCAAAATGTATTTTCTTATTAAAGCCTTGAATCTCATACGGACCTCACTGTCACCACTGGTCATCTAGCTAGCCATGTAGCCAGCAGGGTTCTAGGGCACAACACAACCTATTCCCCCTCTGGAGACTAAAAATATTTGGCATGGGTCCTCAGATCCTCAAAAGGTTCTACAGCTGCACCATCGAGAGCATTCTGACTGGTTGCATCACTGCCTGGTATGGCAACTGCTCCGCCTCCGACCGCAAGGCACTACAGAGGGTAGTGAGAATGGCCCAGTACACCACTGGAGCCAAGCTTCCTGCCATCCAGGACCTCTATACCAGGCGGTGTCAGAGGAAGACCCTAAAAATGGTCAATCTCCAGCCACCCTAGTCATAGACTCTTCTCTCTGCTACTGAACGGCGAACGAACCGGAGCACCAAGTATAGGTCCAAGAGGCTTCTAAACAGCTTCTACCCCCAAGCCATAAGACTCCTGAACATCTAGTCAAATGGCTACCCAGACTATTTGCATTGAATAAGATGCCGCTCCACACCACTGCCACTCTCTGTTGTCATCTATGCATAGTCACTTTAATTAACTCTACCTACATGTACATACTACCTCAACTAACCGGTGCACCCACACACTGACTCTGTACTGGCACCCCCCCTGTATATATTGTTATTTTTTTACTACTGTTCTTTAATTACTTGTTAGTTTTATCTCTTAATCTTATCCATATTTTTTAAAACTGCACTGTCGGTTAGGGGCTCGTAAGTAAGCATTTCACTGTAAGGTAATGTAATACCTGTTGTATTCGGCGCACGTGACTAATACAATTTGATTTGATTTTAATGACGATACACCATAGTTGTGGGTCTGCAAAATCAAGCAAATGGTACTGAACTCATGACAAAATCATCTTTTGACATTGCAGCGGCTATTGTTGTTTGGTTGTTTGCTTAGTGACGTTGAGAATATCATCTTTTAGGCTCTGATTTAATTAGCTAGGCATCTGATCAGGTTTCAGCATGAGAAAATGAGAAGTCCCAAATTCCCGCAAGATACTGCAAGAATTTACAGACACTCAGAAATAAAAGATCCCTTCACACATTAGGAGCCACTCCCTTTTTTATTTTTTAAAAATTAGTGGTGTTTGAATTTGTTGATAAAGTGCGGAAATGATTGTTTGGTTGCGGGAAAAAGGTCCCAAATGCGGGACTGTCCTGCGTAATCCGGGACATGTGGTCACTGATCACAGCAAGAAATGAAATAGCTTTCTGAAATGAACCTTGAACCATTTTATTTCCCCCCACATGAGAAAGTAATTAGGTGTCCATGTGAGAAAGAGTCTGACTATACTTTTAGGGGGAGGGAATGAATGGTACAGGCAGTGGTAGCATCTCAAATGGCACCCTATTCCCTATATACTGCACTACTTTTGACCCACACTACTTTTGACCAGGGCCCGCACAGTGCACTATATAGGGAATAGGATGACATTTGAGACACAACCATAGAACTGAGGAGGCCGAGGCCTGCACTCGTTAACCGTAAGCCCTTTCAGACAGACATTAAGACCCAGAGCTTGCCACTGTTTTCTTATCCCTGCTCTGTGCTCAGTTTCATGGGGATTAATTGTGTGGAGATAACAAGAAGGATCAGTTATTAGGGAAAATGTCCTTTACAGTTCAGATGAGAACCCCTTGATGTAAGTCTGCACGTGGGTAGACAATTGGACGATTTATTCAGACAAGTCCCCATTGTGAGCAATCAGGTTTTAGATGTGGATTTAGATAAGTGTAGTTGTTGTGTGTGTGTGTGTGCTCCCTCTGCATAAAGCGTAGCAGGTCATTCGTTATTCCCCAGGTTGAAAACCTGATTTTTGTCCTTCTTCTTTCTTCCATTGCTCTTTGTCTCTCTTTCTCTCTTTCTTCCCTTGCTCTTCATACCTCAGAGGCTTCACAGGGATCTCAATTAAAACCAAATAAGTCCCATTATTTGGAGTGAGTGGGAGAGGAGAAGAGGGCTGAGCAGAGGTGATGGTAAGAGGACTAAAGGAGGTGTTGTGTTGTTAGCTGGGGTTGTAGACAGAGGCTGTCTTGAATGCACCCTCTTCCCTATACAGGGCCAATACGGCTGGTCAAAATGAGTGCACTACATAGGAATAGGGTAACATTTAGGATACAGTCAACCTGTGTACTTTACTCTAGCTCAGAGACCCTCTGAGATGTGTGAAGGGAAAGAGCCAGTACTATTACAGTGATGAGCTGCTCATTAAATGTTTATTTACCTGCCTCGGTCTCATCACACCTCTTGTAATGATGACAGGAGGGGAAGAGAGGGAACCGGGAGTCTGGCAGACAGTCATGTTGGAGCTAAACAGACAGGCCTAGCAGGCCTCTGGTTATAAACTGGAGAAGCTCAGGGGGCTGTCTCTCTGTGACCCTCTGTGTGTATCTCAGGGAAAGGTGTCCAGGCAAGACCACATAGTCTGAGGGAAAGGTGTAGAGTTACTACCACATAGTCTCAGGGAAAGGTGTCCAGGCAAGACCACATAGTCTGAGGGAAAGGTGTAGAGTTACTACCACATAGTCTCAGGGAAAGGTGTCCAGGCACCCCCACACAGTCTCAGGGAAAGGTGTAGAGTTACTACCACATAGTCTCAGGGAATGGTGTCCAGGCACCACCACACAGTCTCAGGGAAAGGTGTCCAGGCACCCCCACACAGTCTCAGGGAAAGGTGTAGAGTTACTACCACATAGTCTCAGGGAATGGTGTCCAGGCACCACCACATAGTCTCAGTGAAAGGTGTCCAGGCTCTACAGGTGTATTGACACTTTTAAAGTGAATTCCTTCTTGGTTTTACAATACCACTGTAGGTGGTGGAAGAAGAGTTCTGTAAGAAAATGTTCCAAAAGTTTGGAAAGTAATGATTTGTTAGTGTTAAATTCTCCAGTGTTAAATTAACACTGAATGTGTGGACCCCTATAGATACTGGAATAGTGTTAAATTAACATACTGCTTGGAGTAAAACCTTATATCCCAGAGTGCCTTGCCTTTTGAGTGAATTGTAGAGTTTACCGCCCATGACTGTATTTGTTGGTGACAGAGACATCATTGTTGCATTCATCCATTTTAGTCCTATGGTCTTCACCATGTGAAATACTGAGTAAATATGTTACTACAATTAAATTGTTTTAATACAATGGGTATCTCATAAGGCCTTATTTTGAGGTCCTCCAATCTAAACATAACAATGAACTCTGTCAGTGTTGAACCAAAACCACGCCCATCATTGTCATATTTCCCAGCATGCTGTATTGCAGGTTGATTTGAAGAATCGTTTGTTTTAATATCTATGTTTTTGTATTACATTGACTGATTAATTCAACTTATGCTCCTCAATAAAAATTACATACATTCTTTAAACTAATCCAATATGCTACTTGGATTTGTTGCACCCATTACTGAAATGTTTGTTCCAGTTTAGATGCTTTAGGTAGTCTCTTCTTTCAGTCTTCCGAGGAGTCCAATTGCTTAGTAGGAATTGAAAAAATGAAAGAATGCAGTTGATGAAGTGGATTTTGAATACAATAGAGGTAGAATCAAGGAGAATTTGAGTATTGTCCAAAAGAACTGAGAACGGAGCAAAGTTGTGGCCAAACGTTTTGAGAATGACACAAATATTAATTTTCAGTCTGCTGCCTCAGTTTGTATGATGGCAATTTGGATATACTCCCGAATGTTATGAAGAGTGATCAGATGAATTGCAATTAATTGCAAAGTCCCTCTTTGCCATGCAAATTAACGGAATCCCCCCAAAAACATTTCCACTGCATTTCAGCCCTGCCA
Source organism: Oncorhynchus keta (assembly GCF_023373465.1). Taxonomy (NCBI): domain Eukaryota; kingdom Metazoa; phylum Chordata; class Actinopteri; order Salmoniformes; family Salmonidae; genus Oncorhynchus; species Oncorhynchus keta. The sequence continues at coordinate 10,505,039 of NC_068422.1, read as the reverse complement.
CAAAAGGACCAGCTAACATCATGTCAGTGATTCTTTCGTTAACACAGGTGTGAGTGTTGACGAGGACAAGGATGGAGATCACTCTGTCATGCTGATTTAGTTCGAATAACAGACTGGAAGCTTCAAAAGGAGGGTGGTGCTTGGAATCATTGTTCTTCCTCTTTCAACCATGGTTACCTGCAAGGAAACACGTGCCGCCATCATTGCTTTGCACAAAAAGTGCTTCACAGGCAAGGCTATTGCACCTATATTAACCATTTATCGGATCATCAAGAACGTCAAGGAGAGCGGTCAATTGTTGTGAAGAAGGCATCAGGGTGCCTAAGAAAGTCCAGCAAGCGCCAGGACCGTCTCCTAAAGTTGATTCAGCTGCGGGATCGGGGCACCACCAGTACAGAGCTTGCTCAGGAATGGCATCAGGCAGGTGTGAGTGCATCTGCACGTATAGTGAGGCGAAGACTTTTGGAGGATGGCCTGGTGTCAAGAAGGGCAGCAAAGAAGCCACTTCTCTCCAGGAAAAACATCAGGAACCGACTGATATTCTACAAAAGGTACAGGGATTGGACTGCTGAGGACTGGGGTAATGTCATTTTCTCTGATGAATCCCCTTTCCGATTGTTTGGGGCATTTGGAAAAAAAGCTTGTCCGGAGAAGACAAGGTGAGCGCTACCATCAGTCCTGTGTCATGCCAACAGTAAAGCATCCTGAGACCATTCATGTGTGGGGTTGCTTCTCAGCCAAGGGAGTGGGCTCACTCACAATTCTGCCTAAGAACACAGCCATGAATAAAGAATGGTACCAACACATCCTCCGAGAGCATCTTCTCCCAACCATCCAGAAACAGTTTGGTGACGAACAATGCCTTTTCCAGCATGATGGAGCACCTTGCCATAAGGCAAAAGTGATAACTAAGTAGCTCGGGGAACAAAACATAGATATTTTGGGTCCATGGCCAGGAAACTCCAAGATCTTAATCCCAATTGAGAACTTGTGGTCAATCCTCAAGAGGCGGGAGGACAAACAAAACCCCACAAATTCTGACAAACTCCAAGCATTGATTATGCAAGAATGGGCTGCCATCAGTCAGGATGTGACCCAGAAGTGAATTGACAGCATGCCAGGGCGGCTTGCAGAGGTCTTGAAAAAGAAGGGTCAACACTGCAAATATGGACTCTTTGCATTAACTTCATGTAATTGTCAATAGAAGCCTTTGACACCTATGAAATGCGTATAATTATACTTCAGCCTTCCATAGTAACATTGGACAAAAATATGTAAAGACACTGAAGCAGCAAACTTTGTGGAAATGAATATTTGTGTCAACTTTTGTCCACGACTGTACAGTGATGAGAATGATCCTTCATATCTAGTAGGGGTAGGTTTTTTAAATGAGGAGCAGCTGAGCAGAGTTCCATATTATGTGATATAAAGGTGATGAATATGTGACATGTTGCAAGTATGGTGGGAATCATGAAGCCACGCCTCACAGGGGTGAAAGAGGATGAGTTGGCCAAAGTCAGGGTAGTAAAGAGCATATCATATGTAGCAGCTGTGAAAAGGGTTGAGGGTTTGAATGGTGCATCTGAAGAGTCCATGGTGGTAGATAGGCCTACGCTGCAGGCTGCAGCGGTTGCTGTTCACCAGCAGGATCCTGATATTTTAAAGGTTAAGAAGGTGGACTTTGTGGCCTGTATAGCTATGGTAATTAATGGCACTGCCAAGGTAGAGAGAAGGTCCAGAAAGATAGAAATCATAGTCGACGCGGCGAAGCGGTTCCTGGGGTTAAGAGATTTCTCAGCAAATTAGTTACATGGAATATTGGCACAAGACGTCCTGCCCTCTCAAGTCCTAGAGCCTGAGAAGGGAGATATGGAGAATTATAAGGAGGAAGAAGTGGGAGTTTTGTTTGTTTTGGCAATGTACTATTTTTATTGTGGTGGATTAAGTTAGTTTCACTATGTACGGATTTGTTTTATTTTAGAATTCTTTTTTTGGTTTGAACCCGTCCAGTTGGTGGCGGCAATACACCTTTTTGGGTTGTAGTCCGCCATAAAACCCACAGAAGAAGAACAATTTCAGTCTTCTCAACCCTGGCATTTTGAAGGCAGGTCAAAAAATTCAGAAGTTTGGATATCCCCACCGTGGCTGAATTTCAATAGGAATTATAAATCCCTTTGCAAGTCAGCATAATGTGACAGGTTGTGTGAATAATCCAACATGTTGGGTTGTTCGGATTAACCAAACGTGAGTTAAGTTAACCATCAGTTGGTTTTTATTCACTTTCATGCTGGGTTGACCAAGCAGGTGGGGCTTTTTTTAATACATTATTTTCAGGAGGCGTGGCTTTTATATAGTTATATTTGGCCACCTGTGAAAGTAAATAACAATGCTGTTTGTCCTCAGTCGGCTTCATCCATAAGTGCATCGATGACATTGTCCCCACAGTGGCTGTACATACATATCCCAACCAGAAGCCATGGATTACAGGCAACATCCGCATCGAGCTAAAGGCTAGAGCTGCCGCTTTCAAGGAGTGGGAGACTAATCTGGATGCTTATAAGAAATCCCGCTATGACCTCAGATGAACCATCAAACAAGCAAAGCGTCAATACAGGATTAAGATTGAATCCTACTACAACAGATCTGACGCAGGTCAGATGTGGCAGGGATTGAAAACTATTACAGACTACAAAGGGAAACCCAAATGCAAGCTGCCCAGTGACGCGAGCCTACCAGATGAGCTAAATTACTTTTATGCTCTCTTCGAGGCAAGTAACACGAAGCATGCACAAGAGCACCAGCTGTCCTGGATGACTGTGGGATAACACTCTCGGTAGCCAATGTGAGCAAGACCTTTAAACAGGTTAACATTCACAAAGCCGCTGGGCCAGACGGATTTCCAGGACATGTACTCAAAGCGTTGACCAACTGTCAAGTGTCTTCACAGAGATAGTCAACCTTTCCCTGACCGAGTCTGTAATCCCTACATGTTTCAAGCACCATAGTCCCTGTGCCCAAGGAAGCGAAGGTAACCTGCCTAAATGATTACCGCCCCGTGGCACTCACGTCAGTAGCCATGAAGTGCTACAGCATCCTTGTGGACACCCTAGACCCACTCTAATTTGCATATCGCCCCAACAGATCCATAATGACACAATCTTAATCGCACTCCATACAGCCCTTCTCACCTGGACAGAAGGAACACCTATGTGAGAATGCTGTTCATCAACTACAGCCCAGGGTTCAACACCCTTAGTGTCCACGAAGCTCATCATTAAGCTAAGGACTCTGGGACTAAACACCTCCCTCTGCAACTGGATCCTTGACTTCCCGACGGGCCGCCCCCAGGTGGTAAGAGTAGGCAACATGAGTCTGTCATTCTGATCCTGCATGGCCAAACATGACTCCAACACCATCATTACGTTTGCTGACGACACAACAGTGGTAGGCCTGATCACCGACAACGATGAGACGGCCTATAGAGGGGAGGTCAGAGAACTGGCAGTGTGGTGCCAGGACAACAAGTCTCTGTCATCGGAATTTCATAATTCCTATAATTAAATTCACTCAGTCTATTTTATAAGAATTTGTAAGATTCTTATTTGCATAAAATAGACAGAGACCAGTCTTATTAAAATTAGATAATAGTATTTATTCTCGGAGCTCGCTGCCATGAAGCCACAAACAGTTTATATACAAAATATGACGTCATAGGTTATAAACTGTCCTTCCTCCTCTCGACCAGGGCAAAACGGGTTCAAAAGTTTATTCCAACCCCCTCGCTCGCTCACTCCAGACACACACTTATCAAGATTCACTTCTGGAATCTTCACCTTCATCCATCACTATTTAGAAGACAGTTCCAGATAATGGAAAACCCAGGAAAACACTCTCTGCCTTATCTAAACATCCCAGAGCTAAGTTGAGTCTGTTCAACCCTAGGTTAACGATCCTTTCTGCTTACTTAAAACCCACCCTCCCCAACCTAGGTGGAATGGTATTTATGTTTAATTACCCCATTTCATGCTACACAATCCCTTCCTTATGAATTATCATTATTAATCAGATATAACAAAACAGAGTAGAGTTTTAATAGTTATAGTTCTATTTAAAATGTAGATATTGTTTAGTCATTATTCATAAAATATCTAACACTCTCCCTCAATGTGAACAAGACAAAGGATCTGAACAGGCCCCCATTAACATCAACAGGGCTGTAGTGGAGCGGGTCGAGAGTTTCAAGTTCCTTGGTGTCCACATCACCAACAAACTATCATGGTCTAAACATACCAAGACAGTCGTGAAGAGGGCACGACAAAACCTTTTCCCCCTCAGGCGACTGAAAAGATTTGGCATGGGCCACCAGATCCTCAAAAGGTTCTAAAGCTGCACCATCGAGAGCATCCTGACCGTTTGCATCACTGCCTGGTTTGGCAACTGCTCGGCATCTGACCATAAGGCGCTACAGAGGGTAGTGCGAACGGCCCAGTGAATCACTGGGGCCAAGCTTCCTGCAATTCAGGATCTCTATAATAGGCGACGTCAGTGGAAAGCCCATAACATTGTCAGAGACTCCAGTCACACACGTTATAGCCTGTTTTCTCTGCTACCGCACAGCAAGCGGTACCGGAGCGCCATGTCTAGGACCAAAAGGCTCCTCAACAGCTTCTACCCCCAAGCTATTAGACTGCTGAACAAGTCATACAAATTTCCACCGGACAATTTACGTTGACATCCTCCTTGTACACTGCTGCTACTAGCTGTTTGTTTGTTACCTATGCATAGTCACTTCGCCCCCACCTACATGTACAGATTACCTCAACTAGCCTGCACCCCTGCACACTGACTCCATACCGGTGCCCCCTGTATATAGCGTCATTATTGTTATTCTTATTGTTGTCACGCCCTGGACTTAGTATTTTGTGTTTTCTTTATTATCTTGGTCAGGCAGGGTGTGACATGGGTATTTACGTGGTGTGTTGTGTCTGAGGGTTTTTGTTATGGGATTATGTGTTATGGGATTGTTGTTTAGTATAGTAGTCTAGAAAAGTCTATGGTTGCCTGGAGTGGTTCTCAATCAGAGGCAGGTGTTTATCGTTGTCTCTGATTGGGAACCATATTTAGGCAGCCATATTCTTTGAGTGTTTCATGGTTGATTGTTCCTGTCTCTGTGTTTGTTTGCACCAGATAGGGCTGGTTTGGTTTTTCACAGTACGTTTAGTGTTTTGTATTGTTCGTTATTATCTTTATTAACCACGCTGCGTTTTGCAGCAAAAGTCCTCAGGAGTATAAACAAGGCCTGCAAAAACTGTTTGACCAACTACAGTCAGACTCTTCTCTCAAAACAATGTTGAGAATGCAAGACGTTCAGTAGCTATAGTATGTGGCCTGCCCATAGGGCCTGTCTCGATGCTCCTAGGGCTTGTCATGGTCTGGGGTTAGTATTGTGTGTCACAATGTGAGCATGAATATATCAGCTCAAGTGATCTTTAAAAGGGTATTGTCACGACTTCCGCCGAAGTTGACTCCCCTGCCTGTTCGGGCGGTGCTCAGCGGTCGTCGTCACCGGCCTACTAGCCGCCACCGATCCCTTTTTTGTTTGTCTTTTTTTTCTCTTATTAGTTTCACCTGTGTTTTGTTGTATGAGCTTCCTTATTTAAAGTACGTGTACCCGCCCTTGTTTTGTGCGGGATTGTCTTTGTGTTACGTGAGTGCGTTTAGGTAGAGGTGTATAATATTTTCTGGACTTGGCACCCTGTGTTTTGGGTAGTCACATTTACTGTCCGCGCCGTGTTGTTGGGCTTGTCATTGTTTGTGCCATATTAAAAGACCACTTTTTCCAAGTGGAACTCTCTGCGCCTGATTCCTTCCTCACCCACCTAGTCCCGCGTGACAGGTATGCTGTAGGAAACAGAAACCCCACAGCATCTTACACTGCAGCACTGTGAAACTGATCTGCTTTTACAATACAACACATTATATTATTTTGTTATCTCACGTGTTTACTTTCTGTCATACAGTATATACCTGTATTATACCTCAAAAGAAGGCCACACCATTTTACAGTACACATTGTCTTCTCTGTCCCTATTCACAGGACAGTGACTGATCAGTCTGACCGTTTGTTATACATCCATAATGCTGTCCATCAGGTGGGATAACCCATAAGACGGTGTTATAAGACAGCTTATACCCTGAACCACTTGAATAGTGTGCATTTCCTAATTTCTCCCCATCCACCCTTTCTCCATGGGTGGCTCCAGGGAGGGGCTGTGCTGAAACCCCTCAAGCATAGGCCTAGCACTCCCATTAGCATCCCCAAAACAAATGTATTAGCATGTACGTCATACACTACGTGGCCAAAGGTATTAGTGAATTTGGCTATTTCGGCCACAGCCAGGCACACAGCCATGCAATCTCCAACAAACATTGGCAGTAGAATGGCCTGTACTGATGAGCTCAGTGACTTTCAACATGATACCGTCGTAGAATGCCACCTTTCCAACAAGTCAGTTTGTATTATTTTTGCCCTGCTAGAGCTTCCCCGGTCAATTGTAAGTGCTGTTATTGTGAAGTGGAAACTTCTAGGAGCAACAACAGCTCATCTGCGAAGTGGTAGGCCACACAAGCTCACAGAACGGGACCGGCGGGTGCTGAAGTGCGTAGCGTGAGGAGCAGTGGAAACACGCTCTCTAGAGTAATGAATCACTCTTCTCCATCTGGCAGTCCCACGGACGAATCTGTTTGGCAGATCCCAGGAGAACGCTACCTGCCTGAATCATAGTGCCAACTGTAAAGTTCGGTGGAGGAGGAATAATGGCCTGGGGCTGTTTTTCATGGTTCGGGCTAGGCCACTTAGTTCCAGTGAAGAGAAATCTAAATGCTACAGCATAAAATAACATTTCAGATGATTTTGTGCTTCAAACTTTGTGGTAAGTTTGGGGAAGGTCCTTTCCTCTTTCAGCATGATAATGCCCCTGTGCACAAAGTGAGGTCCATACAGAAATGGTTTGTCAAGATCGGTGTGGAAGAACTTGACTGGCCTGCATAGACCCTGACCTCAACTTCATCGAACACCATTGGGATGAATTGGAACGCCAACTGCGAGTGAGGCCTAATCGCTAACCTCAGTGCCCAACCTCACTAATACTCTTGTGGCTGAATGGAAGCAAGTCCCCATCGCAATGTTCCAACATCTAGTGGAAAGCCTTTCTCAGAAGAGTGGAGGCTGTTATAGCAGCAAATTGGGGACCAAATCCATATTGATGCCCATGATTTTGGAATGAGATGCTCGATGAGCAGGAGTTCACATACTTTTGTCCATGTAGTGTAGATAGCAAGCTCCTAAAAGCTACCCCAGTGAAACATTTCTGGTGCTGCCATTGGCCTGGTTTGCCTCCATCCCCTCTCAAGAGACATCCGCTGCCAAATGAGAACTTTTCCCCTCACCACACACACCTGTAGCATTGTAAAGAAGCTTGCATACCAGGAGTATTGACAATGACTGGAAGTGAGTAGAAGGTCAAAACCAGAGGGTGGAGGTGTACCTCGGCAGAGGAAACAAACTCGGAAACAATGAAAATAAATCCAATAAATCTTACTTGCTATGCATTGTCTTGTTTTCTATTATGAGAGGAAAGGGGAAAATCACTGTATGCATTTTTAAGAGGGCCCCTCTCCTTATTTCTATTCCATTTTATTCCTTAGCCTCAGATTTTGAGCGACCTCTGATAATCTTGCAGAGGTGAACGCAGTCATTCGCCTGAAACCTGAATATGGAAAAGAGATTAGAGGCACAGAGGGATGTATGGAGTACAGGTGTTGAATATTATAGTATGTACATTTCATTAGAGGTTAGAAGTCTGACTGAGTGTATGATTTGGCCTGAAATATTTTTATTTAAAGTCTTTATTTGAAGTGTTATCCTGAATAGTAAAAGCCTTACCTTGTCTTTGAATGGAATTGAAATAAAAAAGGAAAAAAATACCCTTCTGGCAGATTCAGTGTCACGGATTCCCCCGGTACTGCTGCTCTTTCCGTGTACCAGTTCCGGAGGTCTACGTCACCGGCCTTTTAGGCATCACTGAACTGTCACATGACGCACACCTGATTCCAATTTCCCTTTAGTAATTGTATATATGTGCCCTCTGTTCACCATTGTCTTGTCGGTTATTGTTCCCATGTCTGTTGGTCTGTGAGTACCTTTGGTTTGTGGTTTCGGCTTTCCTGCTGCTTGTATTGTGCACTTGTTACGGGTGTATTGTTGTGCATTTGTTATTACGGGTCTCGTCCCGTGTAGTGTATTGCTTGTCTTGTCCCATGTGTTTATTAGATGTTTTACCTCGCTCTTTTGGTTGGGTTTCATCCCTGTATTTTTGTATAAGTGTTTGTTTTGGGCATCGTCCCTGTGCCTTTTCATGGCATGTTGTATATTTTGGGTGGAGTATTAAACCTCGCTATTACGAATTCCTGCGCCGGCCTCCAATCATTTATACAACGTGACATTCAGCATCTGATAAAAAGAGCACACAAAGTAGAGCGAGCTATCGACTGTATACCCTGCTGAAAAAAACAGCATAGACCGGCATGCATTTCAAGCGGGTCCATTCTGGTGTATACCTGTCAGATGCTGGTCTAGCTGTTTCTGCTGGCTGACCAGCATGGTCTAACTCATTCTGCAGATTGTAGGTCAATAAAAGTTCCAATTGTTGCATATCCCCCACTCAGACTGGATTCCAATAAGAATTAGAAATCACTTTGCAAGCCAGCAAGCCAGTGACAAGCAAAAACACAACGAAGACTGGTCACCAGCCTATGCTGATATATGCTGTTTTTTTCAGCAGGGTATCCTGTAGGTTATCCCTGAGTGAGGATAAGACAATTGTCACTGATACTGTTGATGTCCACCTGAGATGGTCCATTTTAACGAAAGCTGAGTGATTCAATACCATACATTTTTTTCCTTCACAACTAGGGTTGTGGTGGTCATGACATTTTGTCAGCAGGTGATTGCCAAGCAAATACTGTAACTACCGGTCTCACAGTCATTGAACATGAATTAATATAAACACATTTAGCATCTCTGGGCTTCCACACACAACCTACAAGCCCCTGATGCCGACCTTTGGAACAGCTACATTTTAAAGTCTAAAACATCCATGTAATATAGCCTACACCATCGCAATACATTTATTTTGTATTTTAGACAGGTCTAAAGAAACATGATATGAAGAAAATGTCTATTTCAGAAGAACAGAATAGCATAGTCTGAGTTGTCCTTATGTTAGGCCCTGATTAATTTAGAGTTATTTATGCAGCTTTAGTTATCAAAACATATTGCCCAATGTTTGTATTTTTAATACATTCTAAGGCTGCATGATGCAACTCTAATGATGATTTGAAAAAAAGCTGCATGAAAGGCATGAGCTCTGCTTAGTTTTTTTGCGCAAGCTGTACACACTTCATCAGTCTCTCATTCACAATTTGACAAGCTCTTGATAATGCCTCGAATTTCCCGGTTGTATCCCCTTTGTGGCATCGTAATGCCCCCTAAAAAAATCCATGCCTTTGGGCTGAATATAATAATTAGAATTCCCTTCTCCCGGCTACCTGCTCTGAAGGACCTTTCACTCACATGGCTCTCTCAGGTAGGCTGCCTTTGTCAATTTAGAATCCCCCATACTACAAAAGATGATCTATTTTATTCTGTCCGAGAAATAAATATTCCAAACATTGTCTGTTACAATGTGTTGTTTTAAGGGTAAAAAATGACCAGCCACTATGTTTAACAGCAGAGAAAACCCACGAGATTATATTTTTTCAACTTGAAATTTTATGACTTTTCCTAGAGTGACCACATTAGAATAAGTGAAACATCGTCTTTGTTCATATTTCCATGAAAGTTTTACACCACCATGGTACAAAGATATTCTTAGGGTACTTTTTAACAGGGCAGTTATAAAATAATTTACACACCACAAAAACCACAAAGACTCACACAAAATTTGATTGTATGCTACTGATTGAACTCAGACAAAACTAAAACTTTCTTGTGCATGTACAGCATCTCCCCCCACGACCCCCCTCCCCCAAGCTGAAAGAGACATTTTTGTCAAAGAACAGGCAAAATACCATGGTCCTTGTCACCATACAACAACCAGGGCAGAATGACAGCACAAAGTGTCATAAGGATGACCCCAGGGCCCACAAGACATGCAGTCGCCCATGCCCAGGACACGCCTCAACATTCTACATGTTCATCACACCAGCCATGGAGGGTTTCCGTAAAGGGCGATTTTCCGTGCCACGATGCCACTGAAAGTCTTTCACACTTTTTTAAGAATGCTACGATTTGATAACCAGGAGTCGAGACCTGCAAAATGTGTGAGAGACAAACTGGCGGCCATAAGAGAGGTCTGGGAGAAGTGGGTGGAGCATCTGCCATGCCTCTACAACCCTGGGCCTGAAGTAACAGTGGATGAGCAACTGGTTCCGTTCAGAGCTACATTTTTATTTTCATGTCTGTAAATGTAATGTAATATCATTGCTGTAATATCATTGATTTATGTGATTGTTTTCTGTGACACTGATACTAATTACTGATTGTAAATCTCTTTTGTCAAAAGGTCACGGTCCTTTCCGGGAGTATATGCCCAGCAAGCCAGCAAAGTATGGCATCAAGATATGCGTGGCCTGAGACGCACAATCCAGCTACCCTTGGAAGATGCAAGTCTACACAGGGAAGCTGACCAGTGGAGGCCCGGAGAAGAACCAGGGGATGCGGGATGTGACAGATGGACTGAGGGGGCACAATGTCACCTGTGACAATTTCTTCACCTCTTATGAACTCAGCCAACAACCTGGACAAGGTGATTGGAACATGCAGCTGCCGGAGGATGACTTGATGTGTCCTCATACAATTCCTTTGTGATATGGAACAAGATCAACCCTACCTGGATGCCTGATAAGTGGAACAAGAGGAGGGTGTTCCTGGAGCAGCTGGGAAAGGCACTTGTAACCCCACACATTCAAAGAAGGGAGTGTCTCCCCCGCACAGCAGCCTCTGCAGCATTTGTGAAAGCTGTTCAGGGGGCTGAATATTGTCCTGATCAACATGAGGCTGCAGCTGGGGCAGGCAAGAGGAGGAGATGCCAATTCTGCCCCGCCAAAGAACGACTGTAAAACAAATAGTATGTGCTGCACATGTGAGAGATACATCTGCAGTGCATGCACAAACACTTGCATACTGTCCTACATGTGCTAATTAGAGTTGATTGATTTATGTTCTTCACGTTTTTGTTTTGTATCTATCTTATTTGATTCTTATTTATTGTTGTTATTTGTACACCTTGTGGGTGGAGGCAATGGTTCAAAAAATGGGAGAAGGCCAGTATTTTGTAGTTGAATTCCTCATTGTACAGTATATAAGAATATATCAATGTTGACAAAACAGTTCAAGACTTATTGTTCCCTTCAATAAAATACATTAATATCTACTTTCTGCACATTTCTGATACTTTTTTAGGCTATACAAGTGCTATCTCTCGCCAAAAAATTTGTACACCTATGCAGTACCTTTAGCAATAATAATAATAGTACACCTCTACTAAAGTAAAGAAAACAATTATGACAGGTGTGTTGTAATGAAAGCGAGTGGTGTCCACTGATTAAATGCAGTCTTTCTGCATTGTGAAGAGGGAAAACCCAGATATTCACGAAGTTTGTGATGAATGACAGGTTGTTTCTTCATGCAAAATAGATTTGGGGTAACCAGTTACAAATGTGAGTGTGGAGCATACAAGTTAGCAGGTGTCAGGCTAACTAGCTAGCCAACTCCAGTCATGTGCTAACGTTTGTTGGTTAACCTAGCTTTAGCTGACTAGTTGTAATGTTGTAGTTTGCTGGGCCAAATCTTCGACGAAAAAGAATAGGTTTGTCAATCAAGATACAAAAGATCTCCAATTGTAAAACCTCTTCTAATTTTAGTCATAGACATGACTACTGGTAGTTGTTTAGCTAGCTAAGTTAGCAAAAATGTAAATAATTACATATCTCCCCACTGTAACACAGTAGTATGTTAGTCAGCAGTACACAATATGGGTTTCAGTAGATAAAGTTAAGCTAGTTAGCTAGGTGGCTTGCAGGAAAACTTATTTTCTTAGCTAGCCACCATATCTGCCCTCTTGGTTCTGGCATCGGCTGTAGCTGAGTTTCTAACGTTAGCAAAATCCGACTCTTTTTTTTTCTTCTCTTCTTTGCTATATTCCGTTTGAAACATTTATGGTTGAGTGTCACCATGTAAAGCAATTGCATCTGGACAGTTCTTTCAGTTTTGTCCACCTTGGGGGAGGGATTGGGGCCAGAGGACAAAACACCGCCAAACACAAGTTGTAGTCTATCAGAAACTGGAAAAAATGTGTCTGCTGGTACTGTATATATTAAGCAATTAATCCGCCGATAGGAACATCACTGAAAGACGTCCAATGGCGCTATCAAATAAGGACAACCACATCTACACCCACAAAAACATATAGTTCGATCAGTATAACATAGAGCCTTTGCAAAATTCTACAAAGCAGGACTACATACATTTTTAGGTCCCCTCCCAACCATTAATCCACCGGAAGCCGTCATAGGGTGTATCATTCAGTATGCGATGCCCTGACCTGCCGTCCCCCTGGGCAATAATGTGTGAAACACATCTCACTGTCCTAGAAATGCTACAGACATGATGAAAATAAGTCCAGATTCCCCAGGGTGAAATCCCCCTTTAAGATATGTATAGTTCCTATATTGCATCCCCTTTTAACATACACCATTCTCTTTTCTAGGAATGTAGTCTATTCTCAGAAATCTGATGTCACATAAAAGTAGAGAAAGAAACAGGCAGGTTGGAGCCAATATACTGTACATGGCAATTAACACCGCTATTTGTCTACTTATGTGGCTTCCTCTCGGAGTAGGAAATGAACTTCTCAGTGGAAATGTAATTTCACAGCCTGTTAGTTAGGCTTTGAACCTCAACAGTAAACTGGAAATGAAATATGGGTGCTTGTGTGTGTTGGGGGCCACACCCCTAGGCACCCAGGCCCACTAGAACCACTTTGGTAGGGGCCAGTGGGGCCCTCACCACCAGGTCAACAGTCTCTCTGGGCTTTAAGTGTGTAAACACTGAAAGAGTGAACCCAACATATTTAACACTTACAAATAATGGCACAGAGTGACGAGAAGGAGGAACATAGGGGGAATGAGGGAGAGAGAGATGGAGAGAGACAGTAACAGAGAGTGGGAGAGAGAGAGAGATGGAGAATGAGAGTGAAGAGAGAGAATGAGAAATCGAGAGAGAGAGGTTTGAAACAGGGGAAGATACTCAGGTGTTATACTAATTTGGTGTAAAGCAGACCAAACCCACTAGATTAAATTAGTTAAAAAAATTAACATTTTACATCTGGCTAGAAATTAATAAGGAAATGATCTCAACAGAGAAAAATGTCCTTTTATAATATTGTACCTATGTCCCCCCAATAGAATCCCCATACTTTAACGATGACAGCTTATCCATACTAGAGGGGGAGATCAACAATTTCAAGGTTCAGGGACATGTACTAGACTGTGGTGACCTAAATGCCAGAACTGGACAAGAACCCGACACCCTCTGTCCCCCTGTGTACTAACACATACAGTGGGGTAAAAAATTATTTAGTCAGCCACCAATTGTGTAAGTTCTCCCACTTAAAAAGATGAGAGAGGCCTGTAATTTTCATCATAGGTACACGTCAACTATGACAGACAAAATAAGAAAAAGAATCCAGAAAATCACATTGTAGGATTTTTAATGAATCTATTTGCAAATTATGGTGGAAAATAAGTATTTGGTCAATAACAAAAGTTTATCTCAATACTTTGTTATATACCCTTTGTTGGCAATGACAGAGGTCAAACGTTTTCTGAAAGTCTTCACAAGGTTTTCACACACTGTTGCTGGTATTTTGGCCCATTCCTCCATGCAGATCTCCTCTAGAGCAATGATGTTTTGGGGCTGTTGCTGGGCAACATGGACTTTCAACTCCCTCCAAAGATTTTCAATGGGGTTGAGATCTGGAGACTGGCTAGGCCACTTCAGGACCTTGAAATGCTTCTTACGAAGCCACTCCTTCGTTGCCCGGGCGGTGTGTTTGGGATCATTGTCATGCTGAAAGACCCAGCCACGTTTCAGGTATGGTGCTCTTTGGATGCAACTCAGCATTCTTTGTCCTCCAAACACGATGAGTTGAGTTTTTACCAAAACGTTCTATTTTGGTTTCATCTGACCATATGACATTCTCCCAATCTTCTTCTGGATCATCCGAATGCTCTCTATCAAACTTCATACGGGCCTGGACATGTACTGGCTTAAGCAGGGGGACACATCTGACACTGCAGGATTTGTGTCCCTGGCGGCATAGTGTGTTACTGATGGAAGGCTTTGTTACTTTGGTCCCAGCTCTCTGCAGGTCATTCACTAGGTCCCCCCATGGGGTTCTGGGATTTTTGCTCACCGTTCTTGTGATTATTTTGACCCCACTGGGTGAGATCTTGCGTGGAGCCCCAGATCGAGGGAGATTATCAGTGGTCTTGTATGTCTTCCATTTCCTAATAATTGCTCCCACAGTTGATTTCTTCAAACTAAGCTGCTTACCTATTGCAGATTGTCTTCCCAGCCTGGTGCAGGTCTACAATTTTGTTTCTGGTGTCCTTTGACAGCTCTTTGCTCTTAGCCATAGTGGAGTTTGGAGTGTGACTGTTTGAGGTTGTGGACAGGTGTCTTTTATACTGATAACAAGTTCAAACAGGTGCCATTAATACAGGTAACGAGTGGAGGACAGAGGAGCCTCTTAAAGAAGAAGTTACAGGTCTGTGAGAGCCAGAAATCTTGCTTGTTTGTAGGTGACCAAATACTTATTTTCCACCATAATTTGCAAATAAATGAATAAAAATCCTACAATGCGATTTTCAGGATTTTTTTTCTCATTTTGTCTGTCATAGTTGAAGTGTACCTATGATGAAAATTACAGGCCTCTCATATTTTTAAGTGGGAGAACTTGCACAATTTGTGGCTGACTAAATACTTTTTTTGCCCCACTGTACCTGGAGTTGACAGCATTCCCTCCCCCATATGCCCCCCTAGACACAACTACGACAACACAATCATCAAAAACAGGTCACAACTCCTGCAGCTCTGTCGGTTGCTTGGTATGTACGTACAGTTGAAGTCGGAAGTTTACATACAGCTTAGCCAAGTAAATTTTAAACTCAGTTTTTCACAATTCCTGACATTTAATCCTAGTAAAAATGACCTGTCTTAGATCAGTTAGGATCATCACTTTATTTTAAGAATGTGAAATGTCAGAATAATAGTAGAGAGAATTATTTATTTCGGCTTTAATTACTTTCATCACATTCCCAGTGGGTCAGAAGTTTACAAACACTCAATTAGTAGTTGGTAGCATTGCCTTTAAATTGTTTAACTTGGGTCAAACGTTTTGGGTAGCCTTCCACAAGCTTCCCAAAATAAGTTGGGTGAATTTTGGCCCATTTCACCTGACGGAGCTGGTGTTACTGAGTCAGGTCTGTAGGCCTCCTTGCTCGCATACGCTTTTTCAGTTCTGCCCACAAATTTTCTATAGGATTGAGATCAGGGCTTTGTGATGGCCACTCCAAGTCCTTAAGCCATTTTGCCACAACTTTGAAAGTACGCTTGGGGTCATTGTCCATTTGGAAGACGTATTTGCAACCAAGCTTTAACTTCCTGACTGATGTCTTGAGATGTTACTTCAATATATCCACATCATTTTCCTCCCTCATGATTTTGCGAAGTGCACCAGTCCCACCTGCAGCAAAGCACCCCAACAACATGATGCTGCCACCACTGTGATTCACGGTTGGGATGGTGTCCTTCAGCTCACAAGCCTAATTTTTCCTCCAAACATAAGGATGGTCATTATGGCCAAACAGTTCTATTTTTGTTTCATCAGACCAGAGGACATTTCTCCAAAAAGTACAATCTTTGTCCCCATGTGCAGTTGCAAACCGTAGTCTGTTTTATTAGGGGTTTTTGAGCAGTGGTTTCTTCCTTGCTGAACGGCCTTTCAGGTTGTTGAAATAGAACTCGTTTTACTGTGGATATAGATACTTTTGTACCTGTTTCCTCCAGCATCTTCAGAAGGTCCTTTGCTGTTGTTCTGGGATTGATTTACACTTTTCGCAAAGTATGTTAATCTCTAGGAGACAGAACGCGTCTTGTTCCTGAGCGGTATGACTGCTGCGTGGTCCCATGTTGATGCAACACTCCATCAGTCTCCTTATTGTTAAAATAGCCCTTACACAGACTGGAGGTGTGTTGGGTCATTGTCCTGTTGAATAACAAATGATAGTCCCACTAAGCCCAAACCAGATGGGATGGCGTATAGCTGCATAATGCTGTGGTAGCCATGCTGGTTCAGCGTGCCTTGAATTGTAAATAAATCACAGACAGTGTCACCAGCAAAGCACCCCCACGCTTCACTGTGGGAACCACAAATGCAGAGATCATCTGTTCACCTAGACTGCATCTGTTACGGTTTTGCAATAGAGATTGCATAATCTTTGGATCTGTTGGGCATGTTGGGTATGTGGGTCTATTGGAGTGGGTCTAGGGTTTCTGAGTCTCAAATATAAAATATATTTAGATTTGTTTAACACTTGTTTTGGTTTCTACATGATTCCATATGTGTTATTTCATAGTTTTGATGTCTTCACTATTATTCTACAATTTTAGTAAAACAAAAATGGTAAAAATAAAGAAAACCCTTGATTGAGTAGGTGTCCAAAATGTTTTTTGAAATGGGTTTCAAAAAAGGTCCAGTTGCCAGGACCACAAGTAGAAATTCCATCTAGACATGATTGCCCTAGAGAACACAAACTATTCCTACCTCGGCCCAAACATCAGCGCCACAGGTAACTTCCACAAAGCTGTGAACAATCTGAGAGACAAGGCAAGTTTTAGATTAACTAACTTCTTAGTAATGACTCGGGACGTCTGTTTTGATACGAAAGCTTCTTTTAGTAAGAATACTTGTTTATGTTACATTTAACAACAATTGTTTTGGTACAGAGTGGTGCAGGTAAGATGCTGTCGGAAAGTCAGCCACAATCACCTGCACCTGCACATAATTGGCGCGTTATCACTCATTCCTCTCGCAAGGCATTCTGGGACTTGCAGTCAAAAAGCGTAATTCAACACAACCTAATACAATTACATATGCAAATAAATACAGCTCAAAGAATAAACTTAAACATTAACTCAAACACATTAAAGTTACAACAGCAAGAAAGGCCTTCTATGCCATCAAAAGATAATAAAATTATCATAACAATTAGGATCTGGCAAGAAATATTTGAATCAGTTATAGAACCCATTACCCTTCATGGTTGTGAGGTCTGGAGTCTGCTCACATATAAAGAATACAGAAAATGGGACAAACACCAAATTGAGACTGCATGCGGATTTCTTCAAAAATATCCTCTGTGTGCAATGTAAAATACCAAATACCAAAACACACACCGCCCAGGCAATGAAGGAGTGGCTTCGTAAGAAGTATTTCAAGGTCCTGGAGTGGCCTAGCCAGTTTCCAAAGCTCAACCTCATAGACAATCTTTGGAGGGAGTTGAAAGTCCGTGTTGCCCAGCACTGTATATACATATTATTCGATTTGGTTAGAAAACACTCTGAACTTTGTAAAACTGTTTGAATGATGTCTGTAAGTATAACAGAACTCATATGGCGGGCGAAAACCTGAGAAAAATCCAACCAGGATTTGGGAAATCTGAGGTTTGTAGTTTTTCAAGCTTGACCTATCAAAAACACAGTGTTTATGGGGTCAAATTGCATTTCCTAAGGCTTCCACTAGATGTCAACAGTCTTTAGAAACTTGTTTGAGGCTACTACCGTAAAGGAGGGGCTAATAAGGGCTCTTTGAGTCAGTGGATTCCTGGGAGTGCATTCTGATGAAGATCATCAAAGGTAAGTGAATGTTTATAATGCTCTTTCTGACTTCTGGGGCCTGTTGCACAAAACTAGGATAAGGGATTAAGCCAGGATATCTTGGTGATCCTGGCTCAATTGATCCGTAATCCGGTTGCACTAAAGATGGATAGGGGGCAGGAGGATATGTTATGGTATAAATTACCATGGAGATTTATTCTGTGGAGCTAGCCTGCTCCAGACCAGGCTAAATTCCAGGATCTATTTAATCTCATCCCTAATGTCAGTCAGCAGTCACCACAAATGGAAACCAATAGTTATTTCACTGCTCACTATACATTGTTATCACATATAACTAGACCCACTGTCATTATTTAAACGTTTGTGATCATTAATTTCAATGATTTTGGATAAAAAATGATTTTTAGATGTTGCTATCATTAGATAATTTACAGTTTCCCATAGACTATATATAAAATGATAGAATATTAGGGCCACAGAGGGAAAAAAAAGACAAGTCATAATATTGTAACCAGTTGTTTTAAAGGAGGACAGTTGTTAAAATGACAGATGCGGGGCATTTCGTGAAATTGTACTTCATAAACAAAGACATGCTGATGTGCCAGAATATTAAGTATCACATTGTCATAAGTATCAAAACTGTAAAAACAATGTAGCTTTTCTGCAGAAAGAACCAGCCTCATAAATGTATGACTTTATCCTTTTTCTTCAGTGTGGCCCTAGTACTCTGTCATATAAACAAATACACATTCTATATGAATATAAAAACACAATGTGTAACATTATGTTCCTTTATTGAATAAGGACAAAACAAAGCAGGTAAACCATCAGCTCCTTTCGAAACTGAAGTCACAGTGACTCTACAAGATGGAAAGCACAGAATCCAAGCATATTATACAAAATGATACATACACATTCAAAGGTCTGTATATAACACACCCTGCATGTCTGCACACTAAAATAAATGCAGGACAAATCCATACACATCAACTGAACAGACAAATGAATGGATGCAGTAGCCTCCCTGCAGCCTTGTATTACACACAGTATACCGCACAAAAATCATAAGAGGCCAAATTTGTAAAAAAACGAACCCAAAAAAACCCAAATTCCTCTGCCACCGCAGGACATATTTAACCAAAATTGAAAGCACACATACTAACTAAAATAATTCAACACATATTGGTCCCTCAGCAGCAGACCACTGTCGTCATCAGGGAAGATTGCCGGATTGTCCCAGTCCATGGCTGGTGGCACTCTGGGGGCCCTCTCCTTCCTCAGGCAGGCCACATTGTGGAGGACAGCACAAGCCACAGTAATATCACATGCCCTAACAGGGCTGACCCTTAATTTGTGAAGGCAGTGAAAGCGTGCCTTCAGGAGGCCAAAGGTCATTTCAACTCTGGCCCTGGTCCTGGCATGGGCATGGTTGTAGGCCTGCTGTGCTTCCTGGGGTTCTGTGAAAGGTGTCAGGAGAAAAGGCTGGCAGCCATACCCCCTGTCTCCCAGCAACACACCAGAGAATTCACCTGTCAACACAAAATCTCATCATTACTACCTCATAAACACAGTGATATTCTTGACACAGCCATGATGGTTATAAATAGGGGTTGTGTGGCTTACCTTGTGATAGGCACTGATAGATTTCAGAGGCCCGAAAGATTCTGGAGTCATGGACTGAGCCAGGCCATTTTGCCACAACATTGCTGATCACACAGTCAGCATTGCAGACCATCTGAAATCATAAGATGAGGAATATTACACCAATCAATGCACATCACTGGCAATGCAGAGTGTTCGTCAATGGACAATATCAAAAAGTTATGTTCACCTGAACATTAATGCTGTGAAAGGATTTCCTATTCACAAAATCGGCCTCATGGGCACCTGAGGGGCTTTTATCCTTATGTGTGTGCAGTCCACTGCACCAATGACATTGGGGAAACCTGTCACACAAAGTAATGAGTATCCTACTATGTGTTAACAGTTGTCCTGTAATTTGTAGATCCTCTTACCTGCAATCCTATAGAACTCCTCTTTGATGTCACAGAGTCTTCTGTGGCCAGGGAAGGAGATGAAGACATCTGCTAATGCTTTGATAGCCAGACACACACTCCTTATTGTGCGGCAAATTGTGGCCTTGTTCAGCTGTTCTGCATCCCCCACTGAGTACAGGAAGGCTCCACTAGCAAAAAGCGCAAGGCCACACAAACCATTTGCTCCACACTCAGTGCATGGCTCCGTGCAGTGCGGTGCTTAATCCTGGGACCCAGTAGTCTGCATAGATACCTGATGCCATCTGCAGAAAACCTGTATCTTTCATATAGATGGTCGTCAGGGAAGGCCAGTGGGTCCAACCGGTCCCTGAAGACCCTTTCTCGCCTGAAGGCTCTCCTCAGCACAAGTGCTTCTTCATCCACCACATCTCGCACGAATGGGCATGCCATTGTCAGAGCAGAAAGGAACACACAATTTTGGGCCTTCATATAGGCTAGTGGCCACACCTGGTGCTGGGGGTGGGCAAAAGAGGGCGATGCCTTATAACGATGACTTGGTTGTACTGATTGCTGGGAAAATAAAAAAACCTTAGAAAGATGCCACCGTCCTGTGTGCTCACAATAAGAGCTCATATGTCATGGCTCACTTGACTTTACGAGAATATACCTAATTTTTATTTTGAGCTGTGTCATCTTCTTGGAGCTGGGGGAGGAAATACAAATAATGATTAATACATTTGTGTTACAGTTAGCATACAGTGTACATTGAAGGCATATCTCACCTCCCTCTCAAGTTTTTTTATTTCAAGGTCCAGTTTCCTAATTGTCCTCTTTTTTATTTCGGACTCCAGTGCAAGATTTTCCATCTTTTTCTTCTTGTACTGAATGTCTATGTCTGCCAGTTCTATTTGGCGCCGGAGGTGGTTGCCATACAACTTTCTGATAGCTTGTGAGCTCTGTGAACACAATACAATTAGCGCAGCTGGAATTTGGCAGGATGTGGTGTCCTTTTATTAATACGCACTATGTTGCCAGGCTGGTTTTCCCACTGTATAGCATCTGGGTCCTGTAAAAGAAATTAGATTTTTTGATTTTGATGAGGACTCCTCACCATTGTAGAGTAAATAGTACTTTCAGTCTTACCATGATACCTCATGCCTTCTGGAATCCAGAGAGATGGTCTCCTCCTCATCATCATCATCGTCTCCATCATGTGCTGTTGCTGCTGCACTGGGGCCTTCACCCTATCACATTTAATCGGATTCATATTGAAGCTAGTAGACAAGACATGCCAGGCCTACAGTATGCCTTTGATGGAGTACTCACTGGATCAGCATCGTCTGGTGCTTGTGCTGGTGGCTCTAACAGGAACACAGTGCTGCCAGACACTGCAAGGCAATAGGTAAACCAAAGTCAAGACAGTCCAAATTGATTCAATATGAATGTGGTTGTATCCCATGTAGAGATGGAAGGACATACGTTGAATGAAGCGGGTGGCATCTTGGGAGGAACCTATGCTCGTCTCTTTCCCCCCAGGGATCCCCTCTAAGACGGGCCTGCCTTTATTTAGCTCCAAGGCCATGTCCTCTGCTGGGGTAAGGTCAGCCTTTGGTGACCCACCACCCGTGCCTTGTCTGTGGGTATTCTTTTTCACTGCTAAAACAGTACAGACAATGTGTGAGCAGGCACCTTCTGGGTACAATATATGCTTGTGCTTTGTTAAATATTAGTCAGGGACCATACCATTCTGCAGAATGTTCTTGTATTTGATTTTGACCTGCTGCCATGTCCGTTTTGGCCCGTTCATGTTTAATCTACACACACACACATTTAATGGAGTCACACTGCAAAAAATTACTTGGTATTTTTGTCTTGTTTTCAGTAAAAATATATAAAAAAAAAACTTAAATAAAGATGTATTTTCTTGATTTGCTAAATGACCTAGCAAAATAAGTATAGTTTAGACAAAAAATATAAACTTTAAGTAAATGTGTGCTTAAAACAAGCAAATAAAAAATCTGGCAATATAATAAAAATTCTCTTGAAATAAGTTTACTTTTTCCATAAACACTTAATTTTAGAAAAGTTCTCGTTTCACTGACAGATTTTTTTGCTTATTTTCCTAGGTAATTTTGCTCAAGAAAATATTCAAGATGTTTTTAGATATTTTTTTTTACTGAAAACAAGACAAAAATACTAAGTAAGAAAGACATTTTTGCAGTGCAGTGAGCAACCGACCGTGGGTCCTTTGAAAGGCGCTATATAAATTAAAGTGATTATTATTATAGCTCATCTATTTATTCAATTAAATTTTATTTATATAGCACTTTTCACAATTGTTTCATTCTGTCAAAGCAGCTTTACATTAATGAAAGCAGGAGAAACACAAAAACGGTGGACAACATAAGAAGCAGAGTACAACGGCTAAGATTAAACCGTACTGAGCGTAGTAACGTTAAATAATAATGTAAGGCTTTAATAATAATTTATCATAGCTTTATACAGTGTGATGGACTTACTTTACACAATTTCACTCATATCTGCAGTGCATTTCAATTAAAAATTTAACCGTTTCATAATTACAGTACAACTGCGTTTTTGGAGATGTGAATTAAATATTTGAATTGTAATTGTGATGTTTCAGCGGAGCGGTGAGTGTGTAATTGTGCACTACTTACGCATTCAGGCGGTCTGCAATACTTTGCCACGCTTTTTCTCTTTGCTTTATCACTGTGGCGGTGTTGCCTTTCTTCTTAATTATATCTTTTACCTCCTCGTATGCCTCCATGAGGATTTGTGCTTCCGACGGGGAAAAGTACGCGGCTCTAGTTGCCATGGTAAATCAGTTAATCTGTGATCTGTGGCGGGGTCTATTTGAGTGAGCCGTGAGCGCGCACCTATCCAGGATTGGTTTCACCTGGCTTAATGAATCCGTGTCTGCTCATCCTGGCTTGGTCTTTGTGCAACCAATTAAGCCTGGACGCACATGTTTTGGCTTCATTGAGCTCAGCTGAGTCATTTATCCCGGATGTCTTAATTCTACTTTTGTGCAACAGGCCCCTGTTGTCTCCAAAACATGACGGATATTTATTTGGCTGGTTTGGTCTCCGAGCGCCCTACTCAGATTATTGCATGGTTTGCTTTTTCCGTAAAGTATTTTTGAAATCTGACAGCTGTTGTATTAAGTAGAAGTCTCTTTTTAATTCTGTGAATAACACTTGTATCTTTCATCAATGTTTATTATGAGAATTTCTGTAAATTCATGTGACTCTCTGCAAAATCACCAGATGTTTTGGAAGCTAAACATTACTGAACGTAACGCGCCCATGTAAACTGAGATTATGCACTTTATCGAACAAAACATACATGTATTGTGTAACATAATGTCCTATGAGTGTCATCTGATGAAGATAAAAGGTTAGTGATTAATAACCATTAAAGAGAACACTTATTCAAACTGCAAAGTAAACATTAATGGTTCATCACCAGTTTGAATGTGTTCTCTTTAATGTTTAATTAGCAGTTTGAATAAGAGGTCTTTCATGTTTAGTTAGCATTTCTTTAAGTGTTCTCTTTAATGGTTCATTAACAGTTTGAATACGTCTCTTTAAAGAGAACACTTTTTCAAACTGCTAATTGAACATTAGAGAACACTTACTGAATTTGCCAAAACGCATGTTTCAATATTTCTCTCTGCAGCCAGGAAGAAAGGTGACATGTGGATGAGAACAAAAAATGAACTGTCAGCTGAAGCACAATACACCAAAAATATAAAGATATTAGAAAGCCTGTGTTTGAGAGATTTTCTTAAATTATTGTCATTGTAAAAGTATCATATCATGAGTTAATGGTCCACTCATACCCAAGCTTGTCATGGCTGTTCAAAGGAGAGGACCAAGGTGCAGCGTGGTGAGCGTACATTTTCTTTATTTTAATCAAAATGACGCCAAACAAAACACGACAAAAACAAACCGTGACACTTATAAGCAAAGTGCTCTAAACAGAGTCAACCTCCCACAAACACAGGTGGGAAAAAGGGTATCTAAGTATGGTTCCAAAACAGAGACAACGATAGACAGCTGTCCCTGACTGAGAACCATACGCGGCCAAACACAGAAAAATAGAAAACATAGAACACAAAACATAGAATGCCCACCCCAACTCACGCCATGACCAAACCAAAATAGAGACATAAAAAGGATCTCTTAAGGTCAGGGCGTGACAAAGCTGTTAGATATAGGGGCATAATTATTCAATATTACAAGTACAAAGGAAATATGTTTTTCAGAGAGGGCACTGAAATAAACTGAAATACATAACAGCAGGATTATTTTTTTTCTTGCAATATATGTATGGTTATGGTATGGATACAGAGAAATAGGTTTGATTGTTAAAAAAAAGCACTTTCTATCTTAAAGTCGTCCTTGTGGGGAGAATTGCGAGTTGGATTGATAACTTGCAGGCATCACACAGAGAATGCAACCTTATTATCTCTGGGGTACAGTCTTATAAAACATTCAGGAGTCCTCAGACTGAAACAGAGTATACAAAGAGAGATAGAGAGGCTATAATGAACCTAGAGAGACGTGAAAGGTTAGACCAAACACACACAGACACAAACACAGACAGTGTTTGGAACTAAAACAAATTATTCCTTTTCATCCCTTTGGGTCTCCTTTGCGGCCATTAAATAATCTACTTCATATGACAGGTTGATGTACTAAGCATGTTTTCAAATTTAATAAATTATTTAATGGTAAAATAATAATACGAATAGGCATATATTTTCATTTTCATTATTCAATTGATGGAGTACAAGACAATATCTTTCCAAATCAGAGGACAAACTCACACGTGAATATGACTGGCGGGATAAACCTAAGATGCAGCATGCTATCTGGGACTTCTGATGGAGAAAAAAATCATATGGATATGGATTACCCCATCAAATCCTATTGTCTCTAAATAAGAAAGCCAGAGAGGTTGATTCAAATTGATTCAAAGAAGGAGACTGAGCTACCTGTTTTGTTTCCAATTTAAAATCATATCTGTTGAAAATAAGTGATCAAATCTTATCAAAGTTTATTTGTCATGTGCGCCGAATACAACAGTTGTAGATCTTACAGTGAAATGCTTACTTACAGGCTCTAACCAATAGTGCAAAAAAGACATTAGGTGAACAATAGGTAAGTAAAGAAATAAAACAACAGTAAAAAGTCAGTAAAATAACAGTAGCGAGGCTACAAAAGTAGTGAGGCTACATACAGACACCGGTTAGTCAGGCTGATTGAGGTAGTATGTACATGTAGATATGATTAAAGTGACTATGCATATATGATGAACAGAGAGTAGCAGTAGCGTAAAAGAGGGGTTAGCGGGTGGTGGGTGGCGGGACACAATGCAGATAGCCCGGTTAGCCAATGTGCGGGAGCATTGGTTGGTCGGGCCAATTGAGGTAGTGTGTACATGAATGTATATTTAAAGTGACTATGCATATATGATAAACAGAGAGTAGCAGCAGCATAAAAGAGAGGTTGGGAGGTGGGGGGAGGCACACAATGCAGATAGTCCGAGTAGCCATTTGATTACCTGTTCAGGATTCTTATGGATTGGGGGTAAACACTTTTGAGAAGACTTTTTGTCCTAGACTTGGCACACCGGTACTGCTTGCCATGCAGTAGCAGAGAGAATAGTCTTTGACTGGTCTGGCTGGGGTCTCTGACCAATTTTAGAGCTTTCCTCTGACACCGCCTGGTGTAGAGGTCCTGGAAGGCAGGCAGCTTAGCCCCAGTGATGTACTGGGCCTTACGCACTAGCCTCTGTAGTGCCTTGCGGTCAGAGACCGAGCAATTGCCGTACCAGGCAGTGATGTTGCAGCTGTAGAACCTTTTAAGGATCTCAGGACCCAGGACAAATCTTTTTAGTTTCCTGAGGGGGAATAGGCTTTGTCGTGGTCTCTTCACGACTGACTTGGTGTGTTTGGACCATTCTAGTTTGTTGGTGATGTAGATCCAAGGAACTTTATGCTCTCAACCTGCTCCGCCCTGTCGATGGGAATGGGGGCGTGCTCAGTCCTCCTTTTCCTGTATTCCACAATCATCTCCTTTGTCTTGGTTATGTTGAGGGATAGGATGTTATTCTGGCACCACCCGGCCAGGTCTCTGACCTCATCCCTATAGGCTGTCTTGTCGTTGTCAGTGATCAGGCCTACCACTGTTGTGTAGTCTGCAAACTTAATGATGGTGTTGGAGTCGTGCCTGGCCATGCCTGGTCATGGGTGAACAGGGAGTACAGGAGGGGACTGAGCACGCACCCTTGAGGGGCTCCAGTGTTGAGGATCAGCGTGGCAGAAGTGTTGCTACCTACCCTCACCACCTGGGGGAGGCCCGTCAGGAAGTCCAGGATACAGTTGCAGAGGGAGGTGTTTAGTCCCAGGATCCTTAGCTTAGTGATGAGCTTTGAAGGTACTATGGTGTTGAAAGCTGAGCTGTAGTCATTGAATAGCATTCTCATGTAGGTGTTCCTTTTGTCCAGGTGGGAAAGGGCAGTGTGGAGTGCAATAGAGATTGCGTCATATGTGGATCTGTTTAGGCAGTACGCAAATTGGAGTGGGTCTAGGGTTTCTGGGATAATGGTTTTGATGTGAGCCATTACCACCCTTTCAAAGAACTTTGTTGCTACGGAAGTGAGTGCCACGGGTCTGTAGTCATTTAGGCAGGTTGCCTTTGTGTTCTTGGGCACAGGGACTATGGTGGTCTGCTTGAAACATGTTGGTATTACTGACTCAATCAGGGACATGTTGAAAATGTCAGTGAAGACACCTGCCAGTTGGTTAACACATGCCCGGAGAACACGTCCTGGTAATCCGTCTGGCCCCATAGCATTGTGTATGTTTCTTTCAGTATATGAGTTTCTCGATACATAATTTATATTATGCTGTATTTAAAAAATTAAAATATATATATATATATTTTTTTACAAACACCCATTTATACATAATCTTGGTTTACTCAGGGAGAGAAAAATTAGAAATAAAAACTATAGAAAATATATGGCAACAAAGAAAGGCAGTTAGAATCCAACACTGGCCACAGTCAAAACAAGATCATAGCAAAGGAAGTACACTGTCACAAATTATGCTGCTTCAATAAAAGTTACAAAAAATCTCTCATGGCCTTAATCATGCACTATAACAAGAATGTTCCTTTAAAAGTGTTTGGAGTTGGACCGAAACACCTAAAACCTAAAGTTTAATTGGAATGTTTTAATAGTGATTCAGTATTTCTTTGAAGTCTCTGGGAAGAAGAGGCACGCTAATGAACTAGGGAGCAGTGTCTCTGATTGCAAATACCCCAGCATGGAAACTGAACATCCAGCAAAGTCCAGCCACAGCACATATATGCTTGGGTGTGTTGGCATGTGTGTGTTTGCATGTGTGTGAGCAGAACTCTTTTGGCATGGCTCATTCTAACCCATGTGACCAGGAAGATATCAGAGTGGCCGCGGTGGTCTCACTAATGTCCCATCATCACATACACATTATCTGGCTCCATCTCTGTCATCCTGTCCAGGCTACACAGTACACAGACATATTACAGCACAAGTACACCAGATACTTGTATTACCAGTCAAGGGACTAATCAGGATGTTCTACTGTCAGAGTGTAGGCAATGTTATTGCTAACACAATAAGTAGTTCATTGTTACTATTAACACCACTCCCAGAACGGGAAATTGATTTTGTCCCCTCACACCAAACAAAATTTCAAAACAAACTCTGAACCAATATATTAATTTGGGGACAGGTCGAAAAGCATTATACATTTATGGCAATTTAGGTAGCTAGCTTGCAGTTGCTAGCTAATTTGTCCTATTTAGCTAGCTTGCTGTTACTAGCTAATTTGTCCTGGGATATAAATGTTGAGTTGTTATTTTACCTGAAATGCACAAGGTCCTCTACTCTGACAATTAAGCCACATATAAAAATGTAAACCAATTTTTTTCTAGCCATCTCTCCTCCTTCCAGGATTTTTCTTCTTTGGAATTTATATGGTGATTGGCATCTAACATTCATAGTATTACCACGACTGACCGACCTCAGTTCATATTTCAATCACCCACGTGGGTATAACCAATGAGGAGATAGCACATGGGTATCTGCTTCTGTAAACCAATGAGGAGATGGGAGAGGAAGGACTTGCATCCCGTTCAGCGTCACAAATAGAACGGACTTCTATTTTAGCGCTTGGCAACGCAGATACTCGTTGGCGCGCGCGAGCAGTGTGGGTGCAATGATTGAATAACATGTATGTGTACAATTATTTTGCAACGCTCGCGCACAGGACACGAGCAGTGTGGTCAGCATGTAAGACTTTCTAAAACTCTAGTCAATATGACAGAACATGAAACCAACCATGCAAA
The DNA here is from genome assembly GCF_023373465.1 of Oncorhynchus keta. Classification (NCBI taxonomy): domain Eukaryota; kingdom Metazoa; phylum Chordata; class Actinopteri; order Salmoniformes; family Salmonidae; genus Oncorhynchus; species Oncorhynchus keta. The sequence continues at coordinate 10,476,600 of NC_068422.1, read as the reverse complement.
GATCAAGCCAAATTCTGCACTAACAAAGCATTTTGAACGAAGAATGTTGTGCTTGCTTTTTAGTCCAGGACTAGTCTTAATCTGTGTCTGGGAAACCTCCCATAGAACCCCCTAAACACATGTAAAAAGGAGATGTATAATTGCACTGTCCTGCACTGTTCCATATCAAACACAAACAAACTAGATAATTGCTATGGATTAAGGAACCAATAGGAACTCTCTCCTACAGTGAGAGAAGTCTATCTCCACAACAACATGCAGTTCACAGAACTCGCATCATTAGCACCTTCTATAGCAGGCCTGGCCAAAAGTCAACCCAGTATATACACACCTGTTCTGAAAGGCCCCAGAGTCTGCAACACCACAAAGCAAGGGGCACCACCAAGCAAGCGACACCATGAAGACCAATGAGCTCTCAAAACAGGTCAGGGACAAAGTTGTGGAGAAGTTCAGATCAGGATTGGGTTGGGTTGTAAAAAATAATATTGGAAACTTTTTACATCCCACAGAGTTATGCTCAGAAGATTTGTTCTGTTTGTGTCAACTTAGGTATGTGAACAGACATTTTCATGAATGAAATATAACAAGTCAAGGCACAGATTTTCTCTTACTGACTCTCAGCAATCCTGCGCATAGCGACGGCAGAAACTATAATAGACTTTACTGCTATAGTCAATGCCCATCAGTCTTCACTCCTCACACTGAGTAGTTTGAATGTGATGTTGAGCTTTCTCTCGTGTTTATGTGCATACCCTTTAACAAGGGTTCTGTTGATGGTGTTGAATGCACAGTGTACTTTTCCCTCTCTGTAGTTCATTGCATAGTTAATAATGAAAATACCTACCAAAAGGAGAACATGTTAAAAAAGTAAAATAAGTAGCATCTCTGGATGTGATTCATAGTAGATGTATCTGTCAAGTCATACACTTGATGTATAATCCTGTAATAGGATTCTGGCCTGCTATGGCAAAAATATATTCTAATGTGGCCCTCCATAGAACAGGCCTTGGCAATTATTCTCCATAGTATAGTACAAACCAAAGGTCTAAGAAAGAACAACATGGGTTAGTTAAACCCCATCTCTTCATCCTCAACCCTCTCTCCCTCCACCCCTGTACCACCTCCTGTTTGTGCTCCCTTTAACCCCACCATTCCCTCCTCCTACTCTTCTGGACACACACACCTCCCTACTGGGCACAAGGTGAAGGAGTAACAAAAGAACCGACCCCTATTAATTTAGCTTAGGCAACCTTCATGATAAGTCAACGAGACAGCTGTTTAATTGTGCTAACCTGAGGCCAGGCAGACAGTCAGCCTGACTTCTCCATAGCGGCCTTCTCCATGAAAAACAAGGAGCCTCCTTGTTGACAAAGGAACCAGGACCCCATGTTCTTTCCCTCTATTTTCATTGACACCCCTTTGTTTTTACACTTCTGCTACTCACTGTTTATTATCTATACGTAATCACTTTACCCCTACCTACATGTACAATTTACCTCAACTAACCTGTACATTTGCACGTTGTACCGGTACCTCCTGTATATAGCCATGCTATTTTATTGTTACTTTTTTTTATAAACATTTGTACTTTAGTTTATTTAGTAAATATTTTCTTAACTCTACTTGTTGAACTGCATTGTTGGTTAAGGGCTTGTAGTAAGTAACCATTTCACGGTAAGTTATACACCTGTTTTAGTCAGCGTATGTGACAAGTAAAATGTGATATAATCTGTTTTCTTTTGTGTTCTTCCATCCCTCTGTTTCTGTTGGTTTCCAGGTTGTATATAACATAGACATTGTCACGCCCTGATCTGCTTCACCTGTCCTTGTGATTGTATCCACCCCCCCTTCAGGTGTCGCACATCTTCCCAATTATCCCCTGTGTTTTTATACCTGTTGTCTGTCTGGTGCCAGTTCGTCTTGTTTGACAAGCATACCAGCGTTTGTCCTGTCAGCTCCTGTCTTTTTCCCTGCCTCTCTTGCTCTCGTCCTCCTGGTTTTTGACCCTTGCCTGTCCTGACCGTGTACCTGCCCGCCTGACCACTCTGCCTGTCCCGGTCCCTGAGCCTGCCTGCCGCCCTGTACCTTTGTCCCACCTCCAGATTATTGACCTCTGCCTACACTGACCCTGAGCCTGCCTGCCGCCCTGTACCTTTGTCCCACCTCCAGATTATTGACCTCTGCCTACACTGACCCTGAGCCTGCCTGCCGCCCTGTACCTTTGTCCCACCTCCAGATTATTGACCTCTGCCTACACTGACCCTGAGCCTGCCTGCCGCCCTGTACCTTTGTCCCACCTCCAGATTATTGACCTCTGCCTACACTGACCCTGAGCCTGCCTGCCGCCCTGTACCTTTGTCCCACCTCCAGATTATTGACCTCTGCCTACACTGACCCTGAGCCTGCCTGCCGCCCTGTACCTTTGTCCCACCTCCAGATTATTGACCTCTGCCTACACTGACCCTGAGCCTGCCTGCCGCCCTGTACCTTTGTCCCACCTCCAGATTATTGACCTCTGCCTACACTGACCCTGAGCCTGCCTGCCGCCCTGTACCTTTGTCCCACCTCCAGATTATTGACCTCTGCCTACACTGACCCTGCCTGCCGCCCTGTACCTTTGTCCCACCTCCAGATTATTGACCTCTGCCTACACTGACCCTGACTGCCGCCCTGTACCTTTGTCCCACCTCCAGATTATTGACCTCTGCCTACACTGACCCTGAGCCTGCCTGCCGCCCTGTACCTTTGTCCCACCTCCAGATTATTGACCTCTGCCTACACTGACCCTGAGCCTGCCTGCCGCCCTGTACCTTTGTCCCACCTCCAGATTATTGACCTCTGCCTACACTGACCCTGAGCCTGCCTGCCGCCCTGTACCTTTGTCCCACCTCCAGATTATTGACCTCTGCCTACACTGACCCTGAGCCTGCCTGCCGCCCTGTACCTTTGTCCCGCCTCCAGATTATTGACCTCTGCCTACACTGACCCTGAGCTTGCCTGCCATCCGGTACCTTTGCTCCACCTCTGGAGTACTGAACTCTGCCTGACCGTGAGCCTGCCTGCCTTGACCTGTTGTTGCCTGGCCCTGGAGTTACAATAAACATTGTTACTTCACACGGTCTGCACTTAGGTCTTACCTTGATTCGTGATAGACATGAGTAGTCCGTGGAGGGTTCCTTCCTTGACCAGGCATTGTAAGGTCTCTAAACCATAGACAGTAGTTGTCTGTAACTCATGTTTACATTATCAGCTAATCTGACTTCTCATGTCTGATTTAATTTACTTATATCAGCAATTTGAGGGTTTTCTGTATAGTTGTCTAATGTTGGTGGGGCATATTATTGTGTTGTAATGTTACTCCTGTATCACTATGATAAATATAATTTTTCTTGAGTGTATTATACAAAACTGAGATTGACTTTAATGTCAAGTGTAGGAATACAGGTGAAATCAGTTGACACAGACATGGTGGCGTAGCAGGAAGATCGAAATGTTGTGAACCAAAAGGTGTGAGTTCAAGTGATTGGGTTTAAATGTTGACTAATGACTGTTTAAATAAACATACACAATGTGATCAAGTATGTCAAAGTGTCTCAAATATGAAGTTGAAAACACGACTATTTTGATGTTCCGGCGATATCCTAACCACTCATTTTTGTTTACAGGGCATCACCTGTGAAATCTCAAGTAAAAAATATGAATCTGAAAATATTATTCCACATGTGACCCATAGGGCTCTGTTCAAGGTTATGCGATCGCGTGGCAAAATCCCTACCAGTTCAGTCTCACATCAGAATTAGACATTCATCAATGTTTCTCAAAAGTCAAATTTTGCCGTTATTTCAAAGTCTTTAAGATTAAGCTCAGGCATCAACTCCCAATTCTTAAGGCTAAGCATCTATAACTTGCATCCTTTGGAATCAAAGTGCAAATACTTACCCCTATCCGCCATCCACAATGCCCTAGCAAAACCGAAACCTACCTGAAGGTAAGAGTGCTCACTTCATGTGACGTATTCAAAACCACGTGATCACATGTAAATATCCATGTGAAACTTCATTTGAAATATCCTTACATGTGAAGTATTCCATGCACAGGAAATCTATTTTCACTGAATATGCATCCCAAATGCCACCCTAGTGTTCCCTATATAGTGCATTGTTTGACCAGTCTGCACTATACAAGGAATAGGGTGTAATTTGGAACAACGTCAGAGTGACGAGCCATCTCCTGCGGCACAGAGACATGCAAAGCACTGTTCCCAGTAAACCATTACGTAACTGATTGAATGAACACGAGACACCGTCATTATGAAAGATGTTACCAACCCACTGATGGGGTTATGCCACTGAGGGTAAGAAAAAGAGATGTGGTGATGCCCACAATAAGTAATCCTTCATCTGGCTCTGCCTAGTCCTAGTGGTTACCTCTACCTCTACTTCACCGTGTAATCCTTCATCTGGCTCTGCCTAGTCCTAGTGGTTACCTCTACCTCTCTCACTGTGTAATCCTTCATCTGGCTCTGCCTAGTCCTAGTGGTTACCTCTACCTCTCTCACAGTGTAATCCTTCATCTGGCTCTGCCTAGTCCTAGTGGTTACCTCTACCTCTCTCACTGTGTAATCCTTCATCTGGCTCTGCCTAGTCCTAGTGGTTACCTCTACCTCTCTCACTGTGTAATCCTTCATCTGGCTCTGCCTAGTCCTAGTGGTTACCTCTACCTCTCTCACTGTGTAATCCTTCATCTGGCTCTGCCTAGTCCTAGTGGTTACCTCTACCTCTCTCACTGTGTAATCCTTCATCTGGCCCTGCCTAGTCCTAGTGGTTACCTCTACCTCTCTCACTGTGTAATCCTTCATCTGGCTCTGCCTAGTCCTAGTGGTTACCTCTACCTCTCTCACTGTGTAATCCTTCATCTGGCCCTGCCTAGTCCTAGTGGTTACCTCTACCTCTCTCACAGTGTAATCCTTCATCTGGCTCTGCCTAGTCCTAGTGGTTACCTCTACCTCTCTCACAGTGTAATCCTTCATCTGGCTCTGCCTAGTCCTAGTGGTTACCTCTACCTCTCTCACTGTGTAATCCTTCATCTGGCTCTGCCTAGTCCTAGTGGTTACCTCTACCTCTCTCACAGTGTAATCCTTCATCTGGCTCTGCCTAGTCCTAGTGGTTACCTCTACCTCTCTCACTGTGTAATCCTTCATCTGGCTCTGCCTAGTCCTAGTGGTTACCTCTACCTCTACTTCACCGTGTAATCCTTCATCTGGCTCTGCCTAGTCCTAGTGGTTACCTCTACCTCTCTCACTGTGTAATCCTTCATCTGGCTCTGCCTAGTCCTAGTGGTTACCTCTACCTCTACTTCACCGTGTAATCCTTCATCTGGCTCTGCCTAGTCCTAGTGGTTACCTCTACCTCTCTCACTGTGTAATCCTTCATATGGCTCTGCCTAGTCCTAGTGGTTACCTCTACCTCTCTCACAGTGTAATCCTTCATCTGGCCCTGCCTAGTCCTAGTGGTTACCTCTACCTCTACTTCACCGTGTAATCCTTCATCTGGCTCTGCCTAGTCCTAGTGGTTACCTCTACCTCTCTCACTGTGTAATCCTTCATATGGCTCTGCCTAGTCCTAGTGGTTACCTCTACCTCTCTCACAGTGTAATCCTTCATCTGGCCCTGCCTAGTCCTAGTGGTTACCTCTACCTCTACTTCACCGTGTAATCCTTCATCTGGCTCTGCCTAGTCCTAGTGGTTACCTCTACCTCTCTCACTGTGTAATCCTTCATATGGCTCTGCCTAGTCCTAGTGGTTACCTCTACCTCTCTCACTGTGTAATCCTTCATCTGGCTCTGCCTAGTCCTAGTGGTTACCTCTACCTCTCTCACTGTGTAATCCTTCATCTGGCTCTGCCTAGTCCTAGTGGTTACCTCTACCTCTCTCACTGTGTAATCCTTCATCTGGCTCTGCCTAGTCCTAGTGGTTACCTCTACCTCTCTCACTGTGTAATCCTTCATCTGGCTCTGCCTAGTCCTAGTGGTTACCTCTACCTCTACTTCACCGTGTAATCCTTCATCTGGCTCTGCCTAGTCCTAGTGGTTACCTCTACCTCTACTTCACTGTGTAATCCTTCATATGGCCCTGCCTAGTCCTAGTGGTTACCTCTACCTCTCTCACAGTGTAATCCTTCATCTGGCTCTGCCTAGTCCTAGTGGTTACCTCTACCTCTCTCACAGTGTAATCCTTCATATGGCCCTGCCTAGTCCTAGTGGTTACCTCTACCTCTACTTCACCGTGTACTCCTTCATCTGGCCCTGCCTAGTCCTAGTGGTTACCTCTACCTCTCTCCCAGTGTAATCCTTCATCTGGCTCTGCCTAGTCCTAGTGGTTACCTCTACCTCTACTTCACCGTGTAATCCTTCATCTGGCTCTGCCTAGTCCTAGTGGTTACCTCTACCTCTCTCACTGTGTAATCCTTCATCTGGCTCTGCCTAGTCCTAGTGGTTACCTCTACCTCTCTCACTGTGTAATCCTTCATCTGGCTCTGCCTAGTCCTAGTGGTTACCTCTACCTCTCTCACTGTGTAATCCTTCATCTGGCTCTGCCTAGTCCTAGTGGTTACCTCTACCTCTCTCACAGTGTAATCCTTCATCTGGCTCTGCCTAGTCCTAGTGGTTACCTCTACCTCTCTCACTGTGTAATCCTTCATCTGGCTCTGCCTAGTCCTAGTGGTTACCTCTACCTCTACTTCACCGTGTAATCCTTCATCTGGCTCTGCCTAGTCCTAGTGGTTACCTCTACCTCTCTCACTGTGTAATCCTTCATCTGGCTCTGCCTAGTCCTAGTGGTTACCTCTACCTCTACTTCACCGTGTAATCCTTCATCTGGCTCTGCCTAGTCCTAGTGGTTACCTCTACCTCTCTCACTGTGTAATCCTTCATATGGCTCTGCCTAGTCCTAGTGGTTACCTCTACCTCTCTCACAGTGTAATCCTTCATCTGGCCCTGCCTAGTCCTAGTGGTTACCTCTACCTCTACTTCACCGTGTAATCCTTCATCTGGCTCTGCCTAGTCCTAGTGGTTACCTCTACCTCTCTCACTGTGTAATCCTTCATATGGCTCTGCCTAGTCCTAGTGGTTACCTCTACCTCTCTCACAGTGTAATCCTTCATCTGGCCCTGCCTAGTCCTAGTGGTTACCTCTACCTCTACTTCACCGTGTAATCCTTCATCTGGCTCTGCCTAGTCCTAGTGGTTACCTCTACCTCTCTCACTGTGTAATCCTTCATATGGCTCTGCCTAGTCCTAGTGGTTACCTCTACCTCTCTCACTGTGTAATCCTTCATCTGGCTCTGCCTAGTCCTAGTGGTTACCTCTACCTCTCTCACTGTGTAATCCTTCATCTGGCTCTGCCTAGTCCTAGTGGTTACCTCTACCTCTCTCACTGTGTAATCCTTCATCTGGCTCTGCCTAGTCCTAGTGGTTACCTCTACCTCTCTCACTGTGTAATCCTTCATCTGGCTCTGCCTAGTCCTAGTGGTTACCTCTACCTCTACTTCACCGTGTAATCCTTCATCTGGCTCTGCCTAGTCCTAGTGGTTACCTCTACCTCTACTTCACTGTGTAATCCTTCATATGGCCCTGCCTAGTCCTAGTGGTTACCTCTACCTCTCTCACAGTGTAATCCTTCATCTGGCTCTGCCTAGTCCTAGTGGTTACCTCTACCTCTCTCACAGTGTAATCCTTCATATGGCCCTGCCTAGTCCTAGTGGTTACCTCTACCTCTACTTCACCGTGTACTCCTTCATCTGGCCCTGCCTAGTCCTAGTGGTTACCTCTACCTCTCTCACTGTGTAATCCTTCATTTGGCTCTGCCTAGTCCTAGTGGTTACCTCTACCTCTACTTCACCGTGTAATCCTTCATCTGGCTCTGCCTAGTCCTAGTGGTTACCTCTACCTCTCTCACTGTGTAATCCTTCATCTGGCTCTGCCTAGTCCTAGTGGTTACCTCTACCTCTCTCACTGTGTAATCCTTCATCTGGCTCTGCCTAGTCCTAGTGGTTACCTCTACCTCTACTTCACCGTGTAATCCTTCATCTGGCTCTGCCTAGTCCTAGTGGTTACCTCTACCTCTCTCACAGTGTAATCCTTCATCTGGCTCTGCCTAGTCCTAGTGGTTACCTCTACCTCTCTCACTGTGTAATCCTTCATCTGGCTCTGCCTAGTCCTAGTGGTTACCTCTACCTCTCTCACTGTGTAATCCTTCATCTGGCTCTGCCTAGTCCTAGTGGTTACCTCTACCTCTCTCACTGTGTAATCCTTCATCTGGCTCTGCCTAGTCCTAGTGGTTACCTCTACCTCTCTCACTGTGTAATCCTTCATATGGCCCTGCCTAGTCCTAGTGGTTACCTCTACCTCTCTCACTGTGTAATCCTTCATCTGGCTCTGCCTAGTCCTAGTGGTTACCTCTACCTCTCTCACTGTGTAATCCTTCATCTGGCTCTGCCTAGTCCTAGTGGTTACCTCTACCTCTCTCACTGTGTAATCCTTCATTTGGCTCTGCCTAGTCCTAGTGGTTACCTCTACCTCTCTCACTGTGTAATCCTTCATTTGGCTCTGCCTGTGTAATCCTTCATTTGGCTCTGCCTAGTGGTTACCTCTACCTCTCTCACTGTGTAATCCTTCATCTGGCTCTGCCTAGTCCTAGTGGTTACCTCTACCTCTCTCACTGTGTAATCCTTCATCTGGCTCTGCCTAGTCCTAGTGGTTACCTCTACCTCTCTCACTGTGTAATCCTTCATCTGGCTCTGCCTAGTCCTAGTAGTGGTTACCTCTACCTCTGTAATCTTCACTGTGTAATCCTTCATCTGGCTCTGCCTAGTTACCTCTACCTCTCTCACTGTGGTTAGTCCTCTACCTCTACTTCACTGTGTAATCCTTCATCTGGCTCTGCCTAGTCCTAGTGGTTACCTCTACCTCTCTCACTGTGTAATCCTTCATCTGGCTCTGCCTAGTCCTAGTGGTTACCTCTACCTCTCTCACTGTGTAATCCTTCATCTGGCTCTGCCTAGTCCTAGTGGTGTAATCCTTCATCTGGCTCTGCCTAGTCCTAGTGGTTACCTCTACCTCTCTCACAGTGTAATCCTTCATCTGGCTCTGCCTAGTCCTAGTGGTTACCTCTACCTCTCTCACAGTGTAATCCTTCATCTGGCTCTGCCTAGTCCTAGTGGTTACCTCTACCTCTCTCACTGTGTAATCCTTCATCTGGCTCTGCCTAGTCCTAGTGGTTACCTCTACCTCTCTCACTGTGTAATCCTTCATCTGGCTCTGCCTAGTCCTAGTGGTTACCTCTACCTCTCTCACTGTGTAATCCTTCATCTGGCTCTGCCTAGTCCTAGTGGTTACCTCTACCTCTACTTCACCGTGTAATCCTTCATCTGGCTCTGCCTAGTCCTAGTGGTTACCTCTACCTCTCTCACTGTGTAATCCTTCATCTGGCTCTGCCTAGTCCTAGTGGTTACCTCTACCTCTCTCACAGTGTAATCCTTCATCTGGCTCTGCCTAGTCCTAGTGGTTACCTCTACCTCTCTCACTGTGTAATCCTTCATCTGGCTCTGCCTAGTCCTAGTGGTTACCTCTACCTCTCTCACTGTGTAATCCTTCATATGGCTCTGCCTAGTCCTAGTGGTTACCTCTACCTCTCTCACTGTGTAATCCTTCATCTGGCTCTGCCTAGTCCTAGTGGTTACCTCTACCTCTCTCACAGTGTAATCCTTCATCTGGCTCTGCCTAGTCCTAGTGGTTACCTCTACCTCTCTCACTGTGTAATCCTTCATCTGGCTCTGCCTAGTCCTAGTGGTTACCTCTACCTCTCTCACTGTGTAATCCTTCATCTGGCTCTGCCTAGTCCTAGTGGTTACCTCTACCTCTCTCACTGTGTAATCCTTCATCTGGCTCTGCCTAGTCCTAGTGGTTACCTCTACCTCTCTCACTGTGTAATCCTTCATCTGGCTCTGCCTAGTCCTAGTGGTTACCTCTACCTCTCTCACTGTGTAATCCTTCATCTGGCTCTGCCTAGTCCTAGTGGTTACCTCTACCTCTACTTCACTGTGTAATCCTTCATCTGGCTCTGCCTAGTCCTAGTGTCTACCTCTACTTCACTGTGTAATCCTTCATCTGGCTCTGCCTAGTCCTAGTGGTTACCTCTACCTCTCTCACAGTGTAATCCTTCATCTGGCTCTGCCTAGTCCTAGTGGTTACCTCTACCTCTACTTCACTGTGTAATCCTTCATCTGGCTCTGCCTAGTCCTAGTGGTTACCTCTACCTCTCTCACTGTGTAATCCTTCATCTGGCTCTGCCTAGTCCTAGTGGTTACCTCTACCTCTCTCACTGTGTAATCCTTCATCTGGCTCTGCCTAGTCCTAGTGGTTACCTCTACCTCTCTCACTGTGTAATCCTTCATCTGGCTCTGCCTAGTCCTAGTGGTTACCTCTACCTCTCTCACTGTGTAATCCTTCATCTGGCTCTGCCTAGTCCTAGTGGTTACCTCTACCTCTCTCACTGTGTAATCCTTCATCTGGCTCTGCCTAGTCCTAGTGGTTACCTCTACCTCTCTCACTGTGTAATCCTTCATCTGGCTCTGCCTAGTCCTAGTGGTTACCTCTACCTCTCTCACAGTGTAATCTGGCTCTGCCTAGTCCTAGTGGTTACCTCTACCTCTCTCACCTTCATCTGGCTCTGCCTAGTCCTAGTGGTTACCTCTACCTCTCTCACTGTGTAATCCTTCATCTGGCTCTGCCTAGTCCTAGTGGTTACCTCTACCTCTCTCACTGTGTAATCCTTCATCTGGCTCTGCCTAGTCCTAGTGGTTACCTCTACCTCTCTCACTGTGTAATCCTTCATATGACTCTGCCTAGTCCTAGTGGTTACCTCTACCTCTCTCACAGTGTAATCCTTCATCTGGCTCTGCCTAGTCCTAGTGGTTACCTCTACCTCTCTCACTGTGTAATCCTTCATCTGGCTCTGCCTAGTCCTAGTGGTTACCTCTACCTCTCTCACTGTGTAATCCTTCATATGGCTCTGCCTAGTCCTAGTGGTTACCTCTACCTCTCTCACTGTGTAATCCTTCATCTGGCTCTGCCTAGTCCTAGTGGTTACCTCTACCTCTCTCACAGTGTAATCCTTCATCTGGCTCTGCCTAGTCCTAGTGGTTACCTCTACCTCTCTCACTCACAGTGTAATCCTTCATCTGTGTAATCCTTCATCTGGCTCTGCCTAGTCCTAGTGGTTACCTCTACCTCTCTCACTGTGTAATCCTTCATCTGGCTCTGCCTAGTCCTAGTGGTTACCTCTACCTCTCTCACAGTGTAATCCTTCATCTGGCTCTGCCTAGTCCTAGTGGTTACCTCTACCTCTCTCACTGTGTAATCCTTCATCTGGCTCTGCCTAGTCCTAGTGGTTACCTCTACCTCTCTCACTGTGTAATCCTTCATATGGCTCTGCCTAGTCCTAGTGGTTACCTCTACCTCTACTTCACCGTGTAATCCTTCATCTGGCTCTGCCTAGTCCTAGTGGTTACCTCTACCTCTACTTCACTGTGTAATCCTTCATCTGGCTCTGCCTAGTCCTAGTGGTTACCTCTACCTCTCTCACAGTGTAATCCTTCATCTGGCTCTGCCTAGTCCTAGTGGTTACCTCTACCTCTACTTCACCGTGTAATCCTTCATCTGGCTCTGCCTAGTCCTAGTGGTTACCTCTACCTCTCTCACAGTGTAATCCTTCATCTGGCTCTGCCTAGTCCTAGTGGTTACCTCTACCTCTCTCACTGTGTAATCCTTCATCTGGCTCTGCCTAGTCCTAGTGCCTACCTCTACTTCACTGTGTAATCCTTCATCTGGCTCTGCCTAGTCCTAGTGGTTACCTCTACCTCTCTCACTGTGTAATCCTTCATCTGGCTCTGCCGAGTCCTAGTGGTTACCTCTACCTCTCTCACTGTGTAATCCTTCATCTGGCTCTGCCTAGTCCTAGTGGTTACCCCTACCTCTACTTCACCGTGTAATCCTTCATCTGGCTCTGCCTAGTCCTAGTGGTTACCTCTACCTCTCTCACTGTGTAATCCTTCATCTGGCTCTGCCGAGTCCTAGTGGTTACCTCTACCTCTCTCACTGTGTAATCCTTCATCTGGCTCTGCCTAGTCCTAGTGGTTACCCCTACCTCTACTTCACCGTGTAATCCTTCATCTGGCTCTGCCTAGTCCTAGTGCCTACCTCTACCTCTCTCACTGTGTAATCCTTCATCTGGCTCTGCCTAGTCCTAGTGGTTACCTCTACCTCTACTTCACCGTGTAATCCTTCATCTGGCTCTGCCTAGTCCTAGTGCCTACCTCTACTTCACTGTGTAATCCTTCATCTGGCTCTGCCTAGTCCTAGTGGTTACCTCTACCTCTCTCACTGTGTAATCCTTCATCTGGCTCTGCCTAGTCCTAGTGCCTACCTCTACTTCACCGTGTAATCCTTCATCTGGCTCTGCCGAGTCCTAGTGGTTACCTCTACCTCTCTCACTGTGTAATCCTTCATCTGGCTCTGCCTAGTCCTAGTGGTTACCTCTACCTCTCTCACAGTGTAATCCTTCATCTGGCTCTGCCTAGTCCTAGTGGTTACCTCTACCTCTCTCACTGTGTAATCCTTCATCTGGCTCTGCCTAGTCCTAGTGGTTACCTCTACCTCTCTCACTGTGTAATCCTTCATATGGCTCTGCCTAGTCCTAGTGGTTACCTCTACCTCTCTCACTGTGTAATCCTTCATATGACTCTGCCTAGTCCTAGTGGTTACCTCTACCTCTCTCACAGTGTAATCCTTCATCTGGCTCTGCCTAGTCCTAGTGGTTACCTCTACCTCTCTCACTGTGTAATCCTTCATCTGGCTCTGCCTAGTCCTAGTGGTTACCTCTACCTCTCTCACTGTGTAATCCTTCATATGGCTCTGCCTAGTCCTAGTGGTTACCTCTACCTCTCTCACTGTGTAATCCTTCATCTGGCTCTGCCTAGTCCTAGTGGTTACCTCTACCTCTCTCACTGTGTAATCCTTCATCTGGCTCTGCCTAGTCCTAGTGGTTACCTCTACCTCTCTCACAGTGTAATCCTTCATCTGGCTCTGCCTAGTCCTAGTGGTTACCTCTACCTCTCTCACTGTGTAATCCTTCATCTGGCTCTGCCTAGTCCTAGTGGTTACCTCTACCTCTCTCACTGTGTAATCCTTCATCTGGCTCTGCCTAGTCCTAGTGGTTACCTCTACCTCTCTCACTGTGTAATCCTTCATATGACTCTGCCTAGTCCTAGTGGTTACCTCTACCTCTCTCACAGTGTAATCCTTCATCTGGCTCTGCCTAGTCCTAGTGGTTACCTCTACCTCTCTCACTGTGTAATCCTTCATCTGGCTCTGCCTAGTCCTAGTGGTTACCTCTACCTCTCTCACTGTGTAATCCTTCATATGGCTCTGCCTAGTCCTAGTGGTTACCTCTACCTCTCTCACTGTGTAATCCTTCATCTGGCTCTGCCTAGTCCTAGTGGTTACCTCTACCTCTCTCACAGTGTAATCCTTCATCTGGCTCTGCCTAGTCCTAGTGGTTACCTCTACCTCTCTCACAGTGTAATCCTTCATCTGGCTCTGCCTAGTCCTAGTGGTTACCTCTACCTCTCTCACTGTGTAATCCTTCATCTGGCTTTGCCTAGTCCTAGTGGTTACCTCTACCTCTCTCACAGTGTAATCCTTCATCTGGCTCTGCCGAGTCCTAGTGGTTACCTCTACCTCTCTCACTGTGTAATCCTTCATCTGGCTCTGCCTAGTCCTAGTGGTTACCTCTACCTCTCTCACTGTGTAATCCTTCATCTGGCTCTGCCTAGTCCTAGTGGTTACCTCTACCTCTACTTCACCGTATAATCCTTCATCTGGCCCTGCCTAGTCCTAGTGGTTACCTCTACCTCTACTTCACCGTGTACTCCTTCATATGGCTCTGCCTAGTCCTAGTGGTTACCTCTACCTCTCTCACAGTGTAATCCTTCATCTGGCTCTGCCTAGTCCTAGTGGTTACCTCTACCTCTACTTCACCGTGTAATCCTTCATCTGGCTCTGCCTAGTCCTAGTGGTTACCTCTACCTCTCTCCCAGTGTAATCCTTCATCTGGCTCTGCCTAGTCCTAGTGGTTACCTCTACCTCTCTCCCAGTGTAATCCTTCATCTGGCTCTGCCTAGTCCTAGTGGTTACCTCTACCTCTACTTCACCGTGTAATCCTTCATCTGGCTCTGCCTAGTCCTAGTGGTTACCTCTACCTCTCTCACTGTGTAATCCTTCATATGGCTCTGCCTAGTCCTAGTGGTTACCTCTACCTCTCTCACTGTGTAATCCTTCATCTGGCTCTGCCTAGTCCTAGTGCCTACCTCTACCTCTCTCACTGTGTAATCCTTCATCTGGCTCTGCCTAGTCCTAGTGGTTACCTCTACCTCTCTCACTGTGTAATCCTTCATATGGCTCTGCCTAGTCCTAGTGGTTACCTCTACCTCTCTCACTGTGTAATCCTTCATCTGGCTCTGCCTAGTCCTAGTGGTTACCTCTACCTCTCTCACTGTGTAATCCTTCATCTGGCTCTGCCTAGTCCTAGTGGTTACCTCTACCTCTCTCACAGTGTAATCCTTCATCTGGCTCTGCCTAGTCCTAGTGGTTACCTCTACCTCTCTCACTGTGTAATCCTTCATCTGGCTCTGCCTAGTCCTAGTGGTTACCTCTACCTCTCTCACTGTGTAATCCTTCATCTGGCTCTGCCGAGTCCTAGTGGTTACCTCTACCTCTCTCACTGTGTAATCCTTCATATGACTCTGCCTAGTCCTAGTGGTTACCTCTACCTCTCTCACAGTGTAATCCTTCATCTGGCTCTGCCTAGTCCTAGTGGTTACCTCTACCTCTCTCACTGTGTAATCCTTCATCTGGCTCTGCCTAGTCCTAGTGGTTACCTCTACCTCTCTCACTGTGTAATCCTTCATATGGCTCTGCCTAGTCCTAGTGGTTACCTCTACCTCTCTCACAGTGTAATCCTTCATCTGGCTCTGCCTAGTCCTAGTGGTTACCTCTACCTCTCTCACTGTGTAATCCTTCATCTGGCTTTGCCTAGTCCTAGTGGTTACCTCTACCTCTCTCACAGTGTAATCCTTCATCTGGCTCTGCCGAGTCCTAGTGGTTACCTCTACCTCTCTCACTGTGTAATCCTTCATCTGGCTCTGCCTAGTCCTAGTGGTTACCTCTACCTCTCTCACTGTGTAATCCTTCATCTGGCTCTGCCTAGTCCTAGTGGTTACCTCTACCTCTACTTCACCGTATAATCCTTCATCTGGCCCTGCCTAGTCCTAGTGGTTACCTCTACCTCTACTTCACCGTGTACTCCTTCATCTGGCCCTGCCTAGTCCTAGTGGTTACCTCTACCTCTCTCACAGTGTAATCCTTCATCTGGCTCTGCCTAGTCCTAGTGGTTACCTCTACCTCTACTTCACCGTGTAATCCTTCATCTGGCTCTGCCTAGTCCTAGTGGTTACCTCTACCTCTCTCACTGTGTAATCCTTCATATGGCTCTGCCTAGTCCTAGTGGTTACCTCTACCTCTCTCACTGTGTAATCCTTCATCTGGCTCTGCCTAGTCCTAGTGCCTACCTCTACCTCTCTCACTGTGTAATCCTTCATCTGGCTCTGCCTAGTCCTAGTGGTTACCTCTACCTCTCTCACTGTGTAATCCTTCATCTGGCTCTGCCTAGTCCTAGTGCCTACCTCTACTTCACCGTGTAATCCTTCATCTGGCTCTGCCGAGTCCTAGTGGTTACCTCTACCTCTCTCACTGTGTAATCCTTCATCTGGCTCTGCCTAGTCCTAGTGGTTACCTCTACCTCTCTCACAGTGTAATCCTTCATCTGGCTCTGCCTAGTCCTAGTGGTTACCTCTGCCTCTCTCACTGTGTAATCCTTCATATGGCTCTGCCTAGTCCTAGTGGTTACCTCTACCTCTCTCACTGTGTAATCCTTCATATGACTCTGCCTAGTCCTAGTGGTTACCTCTACCTCTCTCACTGTGTAATCCTTCATCTGGCTCTGCCTAGTCCTAGTGGTTACCTCTACCTCTCTCACAGTGTAATCCTTCATCTGGCTTTGCCTAGTCCTAGTGGTTACCTCTACCTCTCTCACAGTGTAATCCTTCATCTGGCTCTGCCGAGTCCTAGTGGTTACCTCTACCTCTCTCACTGTGTAATCCTTCATCTGGCTCTGCCTAGTCCTAGTGGTTACCTCTACCTCTCTCACTGTGTAATCCTTCATCTGGCTCTGCCTAGTCCTAGTGGTTACCTCTACCTCTCTCACTGTGTAATCCTTCATCTGGCTCTGCCTAGTCCTAGTGGTTACCTCTACCTCTACTTCACCGTGTAATCCTTCATCTGGCCCTGCCTAGTCCTAGTGGTTACCTCTACCTCTACTTCACCGTGTACTCCTTCATCTGGCCCTGCCTAGTCCTAGTGGTTACCTCTACCTCTCTCACAGTGTAATCCTTCATCTGGCTCTGCCTAGTCCTAGTGGTTACCTCTACCTCTCTCACAGTGTAATCCTTCATCTGGCTCTGCCTAGTCCTAGTGGTTACCTCTACCTCTCTCACAGTGTAATCCTTCATCTGGCTCTGCCTAGTCCTAGTGGTTACCTCTACCTCTCTCACAGTGTAATCCTTCATCTGGCTCTGCCTAGTCCTAGTGGTTACCTCTACCTCTCTCACAGTGTAATCCTTCATCTGGCTCTGCCTAGTCCTAGTGGTTACCTCTACCTCTACTTCACCGTGTAATCCTTCATCTGGCTCTGCCTAGTCCTAGTGGTTACCTCTACCTCTACTTCACCGTGTAATCCTTCATCTGGCTCTGCCTAGTCCTAGTGGTTACCTCTACCTCTACTTCACCGTGTAATCCTTCATCTGGCTCTGCCTAGTCCTAGTGGTTACCTCTACCTCTCTCACTGTGTAATCCTTCATCTGGCTCTGCCTAGTCCTAGTGGTTACCTCTACCTCTACTTCACCGTGTAATCCTTCATCTGGCCCTGCCTAGTCCTAGTGGTTACCTCTACCTCTCTCACAGTGTAATCCTTCATCTGGCTCTGCCTAGTCCTAGTGGTTACCTCTACCTCTACTTCACTGTGTAATCCTTCATCTGGCTCTGCCTAGTCCTAGTGTCTACCTCTACTTCACCGTGTAATCCTTCATCTGGCTCTGCCTAGTCCTAGTGGTTACCTCTACCTCTCTCACTGTGTAATCCTTCATCTGGCTCTGCCTAGTCCTAGTGGTTACCTCTACCTCTACTTCACTGTGTAATCCTTCATCTGGCTCTGCCTAGTCCTAGTGGTTACCTCTACCTCTACTTCACTGTGTAATCCTTCATCTGGCTCTGCCTAGTCCTAGTGGTTACCTCTACCTCTACTTCACTGTGTAATCCTTCATCTGGCTCTGCCTAGTCCTAGTGGTTACCTCTACCTCTACTTCACTGTGTAATCCTTCATCTGGCTCTGCCTAGTCCTAGTGGTTACCTCTACCTCTCTCACAGTGTAATCCTTCATCTGGCTCTGCCTAGTCCTAGTGGTTACCTCTACCTCTCTCACAGTGTAATCCTTCATCTGGCTCTGCCTAGTCCTAGTGGTTAACTCTACCTCTACTTCACCGTGTAATCCTTCATTTGGCTCTGCCTAGTCCTAGTGGTTACCTTTACCTCTCTCACTGTGTAATCCTTCATCTGGCTCTGCCGAGTCCTAGTGGTTACCTCTACCTCTCTCACTGTGTAATCCTTCATCTGGCTCTGACTAGTCCTAGTGGTTACCTCTACCTCTCTCACTGTGTAATCCTTCATCTGGCTCTGCCGAGTCCTAGTGGTTACCTCTACCTCTCTCTGTGTAATCCTTCATCTGGCTTTACCAGTCTAGATATTTCCAGTGCTGTCCTCCTGCCTGCAGTATAGATAGTTACAGTGCTGTCCTCCTGCCTCCAGTATAGATATTTACAGATCTGTCCTCCTGCCTCCAGTCTAGATATTTACAGTGCTGTCCTCCTGCCTCCAGTCTAGATATTTACAGTGCTGTCCTCCTGCCTCCAGTCTAGATATTTACAGTGCTGTCCTCCTGCCCCCAGTCTAGATAGTTACAGTGCTGTCCTCCTGCCTCCAGTATAGATATTTACAGATCTGTCCTCCTGCCTCCAGTCTAGATATTTACAGTGCTGTCCTCCTGCCTCCAGTCTAGATATTTACAGTGCTGTCCTCCTGCCTCCAGTCTAGATATTTACAGTGCTGTCCCCTTGCTTCCAGTCTAGGTAGTTCTTCATCCCTATTTGACCCTCGTTCCTTCCCTCCCTCCCAACATCCCTCCAGTCTAGATATTTACAGTGCTGTCCTATGGCCTCCAGTCAAGACATTTACATTGCTGTCCCCCTGAACGGCTTTGATCACATTGAATGATATATTAATTGATTTATGAATGTCTTTTGAGCTTTGTAGCTGTGAGAGGTAAAACACCCTAGTCTGTAAGTCCACTATAAACACACTAGTCTGTAAGTCCACTATAAACACACTAGTCTGTAAGTCCACTATAAACACACTAGTCTATAAGTCCACTATAAACACACTAGTCTGTAAGACCACTATAAACACACTAGTCTGTAAGTCCACTATAAACACACTAGTCTGTAAGTCCACTATAAACACACTAGTCTGTAAGTCCACTATAAACACACTAGTCTGTAAGTCCACTATAAACACACTAGTCTGTAAGTCCACTATAAACACACTAGTCTGTAAGTCCACTATAAACACACTAGTCTGTAAGTCCACTATAAACACCCTAGTCTGTAAATCCACTATAAACACACTAGTCTGTAAGTCCACTATAAACACACTAGTCTGTAAGTCCACTATGAACACACTAGTCTGTAAGTCCACTATAAACACACTAGTCTGTAAGTCCACTATAAACACACTAGTCTGTAAGTCCACTATAAACACCCTAGTCTGTAAATCCACTATAAACACACTAGTCTGTAAGTCCACTATAAACACACTAGTCTGTAAGTCCACTATAAACACCCTAGTCTGTAAATCCACTATAAACACACTAGTCTGTAAGTCCACTATAAACACACTAGTCTGTAAGTCCACTATAAACACACTAGTCTGTAAGTCCACTATAAACACACTAGTCTGTAAATCCACTATAAACACACTAGTCTGTAAGTCCACTATAAACACACTAGTCTGTAAGTCCACTATAAACACACTAGTCTGTAAGTCCACTATAAACACACTAGTCTGTAAGTCCATATAAACACACTAGTCTGTAAGTCCACTATAAACACACTAGTCTGTAAGTCCACTATAAACACACTAGTCTGTAAGTCCACTATAAACACACTAGTCTGTAAGTCCACTATAAACACACTAGTCTGTAAGTCCACTATAAACACACGAGTCTGTAAGTCCACTATAAACACACGAGTCTGTAAGTCCACTATAAACACACGAGTCTGTAAGTCCACTATAAACACACTAGTCTGTAAGTCCACTATAAACACACTAGTCTGTAAATCCACTATAAACACACTAGTCTGTAAGTCCACTATAAACACACTAGTCTGTAAGTCCACTATAAACACACTAGTCTGTAAGTCCACTATAAACACACTAGTCTGTAAGTCCATATAAACACACTAGTCTGTAAGTCCACTATAAACACACTAGTCTGTAAGTCCACTATAAACACACTAGTCTGTAAGTCCACTATAAACACACTAGTCTGTAAGTCCACTATAAACACACTAGTCTGTAAGTCCACTATAAACACACGAGTCTGTAAGTCCACTATAAACACATGAGTCTGTAAGTCCACTATAAACACACTAGTCTGTAAGTCCACTATAAACACACTAGTCTGTATTTCCACTATAAAACACGCTAGTCTGTAAATCCACTATAAAACACGCTAGTCTGTAAATCCACTATAAAACATGCTAGTCTGTAAGTCCACAATAAACACACTAGTCTGTAAGTCCACTATAAACACACTAGTCTGTAAGTCCACTATAAACACACTAGTCTGTAAGTCCATATAAACACACTAGTCTGTAAGTCCACTATAAACACACTAGTCTGTAAGTCCACTATAAACACACTAGTCTGTAAGTCCACTATAAACACACTAGTCTGTAAGTCCACTATAAACACACTAGTCTGTAAGTCCACTATAAACACACGAGTCTGTAAGTCCACTATAAACACACGAGTCTGTAAGTCCACTATAAACACACTAGTCTGTAAGTCCACTATAAACACACTAGTCTGTAAGTCCACTATAAACACACTAGTCTGTATTTCCACTATAAAACACGCTAGTCTGTAAATCCACTATAAAACACGCTAGTCTGTAAATCCACTATAAAACATGCTAGTCTGTAAGTCCACTATAAACACACTAGTCTGTAAGTCCATATAAACACACTAGTCTGTAAGTCCACTATAAACACACTAGTCTGTAAGTCCACTATAAACACACTAGTCTGTAAGTCCACTATAAACACACTAGTCTGTAAGTCCACTATAAACACACTAGTCTGTAAGTCCACTATAAACACACGAGTCTGTAAGTCCACTATAAACACACGAGTCTGTAAGTCCACTATAAACACACTAGTCTGTAAGTCCACTATAAACACACTAGTCTGTAAGTCCACTATAAACACACTAGTCTGTATTTCCACTATAAAACACGCTAGTCTGTAAATCCACTATAAAACACGCTAGTCTGTAAATCCACTATAAAACATGCTAGTCTGTAAATCCACTATTAAACACTATTCCAACATGGATCTATGATGAAGTCAATGCAGTAAACATCGAGGACAGGACATTCTCTTCCATCTGCCATTTATGTAATTCTGAGATGCACACCATTCCCCATTGCGTGAAAGTGTGTTTAAACCGGAGTGATGTGTCAGCTGGTTTTCCTAGAGAGAGACTTGGAAAAGGAGGACAACAGAGAAATTAATTCCTTTTAATGACCTTTTCTACCACCACCAATGGGCTAGTCCATTACCTCCTGCCACCACTAATGGGCTAGTCCATTACCTCCCCCCACCACTATTAATGGGCTAGTTCATTACTTCCCTCCACCACTAATGGGCTAGTCCATTACCTCCCCCCACCACTATTAATGGGCTAGTTCATTACCTCCCCCCACCACTATTAATGGGCTAGTTCATTACCTCCCGCCACCACTATTAATGGGCTAGTTCATTACCTCCCCCCACCACTATTAATGAGCTAGTCCATTACCTCCCCCCATCACTATTAATGGGCTAGTTCATTACCTCCCGCCACCACTATTAATGAGCTAGTCCATTAAATCCCCCCACCACTATTAATGGGCTAGTTCATTACCTCCCGCCACCACTATTAATGGGCTAGTTCATTACCTCCCCCCACCACTATTAATGGGCTAGTTCATTACCTCCCACCACCACTATTAATGGGCTAGTTCATTACCTCCCCCCACCACTATTAATGGGCTAGTTCATTACCTCCCCCACCACTATTAATGGGCTAGTTCATTACCTCCCCCACCACTATTAATGGGCTAGTTCATTACCTCCCACCACCACTATTAATGGGCTAGTTCATTACCTCCCGCCACCACTATTAATGAGCTAGTTCATTACCTCCCGCCACCACTATTAATGGGCTAGTTCATTACCTCCCGCCACCACTATTAATGGGCTAGTTCATTACCTCCCCCCACCACTATTAATGGGCTAGTTCATTACCTCCCGCCACCACTATTAATGAGCTAGTCCATTACCTCCCGCCACCACTATTAATGGGCTAGTTCATTACCTCCCCCCACCACTATTAATGAGCTAGTTCATTACCTCCCCCCACCACTATTAATGGGCTAGTTCATTACCTCCCACCACCACTATTAATGGGCTAGTTCATTACCTCCCGCCACCACTATTAATGAGCTAGTTCATTACCTCCCCCCACCACTATTAATGAGCTAGTTCATTACCTCCCCCACCACTATTAATGGGCTAGTTCATTACCTCCCACCACCACTATTAATGGGCTAGTTCATTACCTCCCGCCACCACTATTAATGAGCTAGTTCATTACCTCCCGCCACCACTATTAATGGGCTAGTCCATTACCTCCCGCCACCACTATTAATTAATAAGTGTCATGATTTGATTTGATTTTGTTCTCTCAAGGTTTTGGTTAATACTCTTTGTATATCTTTAACCTGCATTCCCCCCCAACAAGATTTAGATGCAAGTGGCTGTTCCACTGGTTGTCATAGGTGTTTGCACCAATTTGTAAGTCGCTCTGGATAAGAGCGTCTGCTAAATGACTTAAATGTAAATGTAAATGTTGTAGTGGTCCTTTACCCTGGATGATTACTCTAGGAATGTCCGTTGTGTTAGGGAGATTGATTGAACTCCGGCCGAACATATTCTCCTTACCAAGTCTAACCTTTGCCACCTGGAACGGTACCATAGTATAGTTGAAAACTAGTCGAAGCTAACATACCATAACCCGAGATCCTGGGTCTTTATCATTTTAATGTTAATTCGTACCTTTATACCATACTTCCTCTACTCGGGTACACAGTCAGAAACTCCAACCCTTAATATACTCCATCTGGTCCCAAATTGGGTGTATGGGTTTGCATAGCCATCCCTTTCAGTGTGAGCTATGGCCTGATTCCATGAATTACACAGTGATTTACACACATTTAGATTTACACATAGAGACCCATGGTTCTAGACTGCCAAGGAGTGAATGACCCTAGTTGGTCTACATGAAACTCCACTGAGACATCCTTCCCAATCTCACTCTCCCTTCCTTACTATTCAGTTCCAGTGACCTGCTAAGACGTTATGGTAATATCACATTCTCCTCGTCTAGCACGAGTCAAGTTACCCTCTTTGGCCTTCTCGGGGTTCATGGTGTATCAGGAATATGGCTCCCACTATCAGACGGCTCCCGATGAATCAGTACACCTTTTTTTTTTTTTTTTTTACACCTGTAAAGCCCCACCCTTTCCCGGAAAACACATCAGCAGCCAGAGGCCAGACACACCTCCACTTTTATGAACAAACACAGGGATGGAATGACGGGAAAGGAAGTCTTCGTTCGAGAGATGGCCCCCGGAATTCTGTTAATTCCAGTTCTCCTCTCGAACACTGTGATTGTTCAACAGTGTCAGGGTGTCTTACCCTCCCGCAGTGTGTGATATGATTCCAGGTAGTTATTTTAGCTATTCTCACAGCGAAGGCTGTCACCAGGAGTCCTTGGTATGGCCCCTTCCAACATGCTGCTTCCGTCTATTCTCCCCGGGGACTGGATTGAGTGAATCACCTTATCCTGTAGTTTATCTGTAGTGCATAAATCTCCCTCTTTTTTGTTGTTGAATTTTACCCCTTTTTCTCCCTAATTTTGTGGTATCCAATTGTTTAGTGGCTATTATCTTGTCTCATCGCTACAACTCCCGTACAGGCTCGGGAGACGAAGGTTGAAAGTCATGCATCCTCTGATACACAACCCAACCAAGCCGCACTGCTTCTTAACACAGCGCCATCCAACCCGGATGCCAGCCGCACCAATGTGTCGGAGGAAACACCGTGCACCTGGCAACCTTGGTTAGCGCGCACTGCGCCCGGCCCACCACAGGAGTCACTGGTGCGCGATGAGACAAGGATTTCCCTGCCGGCCAACCCCTCCCTAACCTGGACGACGCTGGACCAATTGTGCGTCGCCCCATGGACCTCCTGGTCGCGGCCGGTTACGACAGAGCCTGGGCGCGAACCCAGAGTCTCTGGTGGCACAGCTGGCACTGCAGTACAGCGCACTCTAGTGCTAACCTCTAGTGACTCCCCATCCCGGGTGCGGGAGCGTAGTCATCGACTGACACTAATTAGCATAACGCAACGGACATAAATATTCCTATTCGTGAAAATCACAAGTGAAATGTATTGAGACACAGCTTAGACTTTTGTTAATCACCCTGTCATCTCAGATTTTTAAAATATGCTTTACAGCCAAAGCTAGACAAGCATTTGTGTAAGTTTATCGATAGCCTAGCATAGCATTTTGTCCAGCTAGCAGTTAACTTGGTCACTGACAATCTGTCGTTCTGCCCCTGAACAGGCAGTTAACCCACTGTTCCCAGGCCGTCATAGAAAATAAGAATGTGTTCTTAACTGACTTGCCTGGTTAAATAAAGGTAAAATAAAATTGCTAAAACAAAGTTCTCAGTTTCCTGGACTAATTTAGCTAATTATGTAGTCTGTCAATACCTTAAACCATTTCACATGATAAAACACAATTTACAGATCTCACTTAGGCTTTTCAGCAAAACTCTAAACACATTCTCATTATCAAAACACATTCTGCACTCTAATACACATGTCGTCCATACTGGTAAACACAAGTGGCAACAATCAAATACAAATAGAGAACATATGTCATTGATTGAACACAACCCCTCAAAACTGAATTAACCTGTTTCAAATGATGTGACACAATAAGCCAGTTCAGAGAGCAAACAGGTTGTTGAAGGTGGGAAGGAGAAAGTCTGAGAATGGATACTGTAGTACAATGCATTGTAGGCTGTATAATGTACAATGGATGAATTGTATGGCCCTGAACATTGTGCTTTCCATTTATTAACAGTACTGACTGCTCAATAGATTTTGACTGGTTGCAGGTTCATATCAACAAAGACCAAGAATCACAGAGACAAAGGACAAGTTTGTGAGATGCAGGGTACTGTAAAAATAGGGGTACAAGGAGGAGGAAGAACATAAAAAAAATTGCAAAGAGCAAAGCAGAGTAGTAATTTCTGATCAATTTTGAGCTACTATGATAGAACATGTTTTCGTTCATCAAAAGACAATGACGGAAAAACATGATTTTTTTTTAGATAAAAAAAATGTACTTCTCCCTGAGAATTGTATGTTTTGAACAATGTGTTTTCTATTTTTTGGTGTATTGTTTACTGACTGCTTGAGTGTATCATTTTGATCACTTTGTTTATGATTTGAGAGCAGTGTTTGATTTTGAACACAAGTAAAACTGTTTTGAGGTGAATGGTTCGTTTTGCAAGAGGAGTCAGAGGTTATGTAAATAGTGCTTGAAGATGAGGTTTTGTGTTTTATGTTTTTCAGGAAATGGAGCAAGGTTTCAGAAATTGTGTTTTAGCAATTGAGAAAAACTGTAATACTATTTAAATAAAAAATATTCTAATGGCCTCTTGGAACTACTCCTCCTGGATCCGGGAGAATTGTCATCAACTGACAGCCAAAACAAGACAAGCATTTGTGTAAGTTTATCGATAGCCTAGCATAGCATTATGTACAGCTAGCAGCAGACAACTTGGTCACGAAAATCAGAAAATCAATCAAATTAAATAGTTTACCTTTGATGAGCCTTTTACTCAGGAGTGGCTTCCATCTGGCCTCTCTACCATAAAGGCTGGATTGGTGGAGTGCTGCGGAGAGGGTTGTCCTTCTGAAAGGTTTTCCCCATCTCCACAGATGAACTCAGGAGCTTTGCGAGAGTGACCATTGGGTTCTTGGTCATCTCCTTGACCAATGCCCTTCTCCGCCGATTGCTCAGTTTGGCCTGGCGACCAGCTCTAGGAAGAGTCTTGGTGGTTCCAAACTTCTGTGTTCTTGGGGACCTTCAATGCTGCAGAATGTTTGGTACCCTTCCCCAGATCTGTGCCTCAACACAATCCTGTCTCTGAGCTCTACAGACAATTCCTTCAACCCCACTGCTTGGTTTTTGCTCTGACATGCACTGTCAACTGTGGGACCTTATACAGACTGGTGTGTGCCTTTCCAAATCATGTCCAATCAATTGAATTTACCACAGGTGGACTCTAATCAAGTTTTAGAAACATGTCTTCAGAGACTTTTCCCGAAGCATCTCAAGGCTGATACATGATGGCGCCGGAGAGGATCACTGCCGTTTTACGGATCCTAACCAACTGTGCTATTTTGTTGTTTTTTTCTCGCATTGTTTGTAACTTATTGTGTATATAATGTTGCTGCTACCATCTCTTATGACTGAAAATAGATTCTGACATCAGAACAGCGTGAAGGATATACTACTTCCCTGAGACCAGGCCCAAATCCCTGTCATTTGCTTGAAGAAAAGACAGAAATACAGGGGCCAGAGGTCGGTGTGCCTTGTGGGAATTCGTCGGCGAATGTGTAAACCGCCACTACCATCCGTTCTATTGCCCAACGTGCAATCACTGGAAAATAAACTGGACGATCTACGATCGTGACTATCCTACCAACGGGACATTAAAAACTATAATATCTAATGTTCCTCCGAGTCGTGGCTGAACGACAACACAGAGAACATAGAGCCAGCTGGGTTTTCCTTGCATTGGCATGTGCCATTGGATAGTATGCGGCTCCATGTGCCATTGGATAGTATGCGGCTCCATGTGCCATTGGATAGTATGCGGCTCCATGTGCCATTGGATAGTATGCGGCTCCATGTGCCATTGGATAGTATGCGGCTCCATGTGCCATTGGATAGTATGCGGCTCCATGTGCCATTGGATAGTATGCGGCTCCATGTGCCATTGGATAGTATGCGGCTCCATGTGCCATTGGATAGTATGCGGCTCCATGTGCCATTGGATAGTATGCGGCTCCATGTGCCATTGGATAGTATGTGGCTCCATGTGCCATTGGATAGTATGTGGCTCCATGTGCCATTGGATAGTATGTGGCTCCATGTGCCATTGGATAGTATGTGGCTCCATGTGCCATTGGATAGTATGCGGCTCCATGTGCCATTGGATAGTATGCGGCTCCATGTGCCATTGTAAAATGTTCATTTTGGCAGGTGAAGACATTTCTATAAAACACAATGTATTCTGAATCAGGCACAAGTAAACATACAATAAGACCGGAGCAGAAGAGTGGGTGGACAACCTTGGGAAATGTTTTCTCTTCTGGCAGCATGAAAGCTTGGGTTTGAACAACAATACAAGAAACATCAACGTCAATCATTCCAAGGTAATAACATTGTGATTTAGAATTTCCCTGCTAACAATGGTTGCCTGTTTGATATTTATCCATTATTCTACTTTTTACACAGACTGATGACTCACCAGCATTTCATTGGAATTGAAACACACACACACACACACACACACACACACACACACACACACACACACACACACACACACACACACACACACACACACACACACACACACACACACACACACACACACACACACACACACACACACACACACAGACACACACAAACCCTATTACCCACTGCATGTATCTCAATACAATGAGATGCTAAAGTATTATTTGACTGAATGAATAGCATTATACAGTCGTTTACTTGTTGGTATAAGCCAAAGTTGGCCAGAGTGGTGTGTCTGTCTGAGTTCCAGGTCTCCGGTAGCCTCTGGAACTGCCGATCTGCGGCCAACAAGGCAGAGTTCATCTCAGCCTATGCCTCCCTCCAGTCCCTCGACTTCTTGGCACTGACGGAAACATGGATCACCACAGATAACACTGCTACTCCTACTGCCCTCTCCTCGTCCGCCCACGTGTTCTCGCACACCCCGAGAGCTTCTGGTCAGCGGGGTGGTGGCACCGGGATCCTCATCTCTCCCAAGTGGTCTTTCTCTCTTTCTCCCCTTACCCATCTGTCTATCGCCTCCTTTGAATTCCATGCTGTCACAGTTACCAGCCCTTTCAAGCTTAACATCCTTATCATTTATCGCCCTCCAGGTTCCCTTGGAGAGTTCATCAATGAGCTTGATGCCTTGATAAGCTCCTTTCCTGAGGACGGCTCACCTCTCACAGTTCTGGGCGACTTTAACCTCCCCACGTCTACCTTTGACTCATTCCTCTCTGCCTCCTTCTTTCCACTCCTCTCCTCTTTTGACCTCACCCTCTCACCTTCCCCCTACTCACAAGGCAGGCAATACGCTTGACCTCATCTTTACTAGATGCTGTTCTTCCACTAACCTCATTGCAACTCCCCTCCAAGTCTCCGACCACTACCTTGTATCCTTTTCCCTCTCGCTCTCATCCAACACTTCCCACACTGCCCCTACTCGGATGGTATCGCGCCGTCCCAACCTTCGCTCTCTCTCCCCCGCTACTCTCTCCTCTTCCATCCTATCATCTCTTCCCTCTGCTCAAACTTTCTCCAACCTATCTCCTGATTCTGCCTCCTCAACCCTCCTCTCCTCCCTTTCTGCATCCTTTGACTCTCTATGTCCCCTATCCTCCAGGCCGGCTCGGTCCTCCCTCCCGCTCCGTGGCTCGACGACTCATTGCGAGCACACAGAACAGGGCTCCGGGCAGCCGAGCGGAAATGGAGGAAAACTCCGCCTCCCTGCGGACCTGGCATCCTTTCACTCCCTCCTCTCTACATTTTCCTCCTCTGTCTCTGCTGCTAAAGCCACTTTCTACCATTCTAAATTCCAAGCATCTGCCTCTAACCCTAGGAAGCTCTTTGCCACCTTCTCCTCCCTCCTGAATCCTCCCCCCACCTCCTCCCTCTCTGCAGATGACTTCGTCAACCATTTTGAAAAGAAGGTCGACGACATCCGATCCTCGTTTGCTAAGTCAAACGACACCGCTGGTTCTGCTCACACTGCCCTACCCTATGCTCTGACCTCTTTCTCCCTCTCTCTCCAGATGAAATCTCGCGTCTTGTGACGGCCGGCCGCCCAACAACCTGCCTGCTTGACCCTATCCCCTCCTCTCTTCTCCAGACCATTTCCGGAGACCTTCTCCCTTACCTCACCTCGCTCATCAACTCATCCCTGACCGCTGGCTACGTCCCTTCCGTCTTCAAGAGAGCGAGAGTTGCACCCCTTCTGAAAAAACCTACACTCGATCCCTCCGATGTCAACAACTACAGACCAGTATCCCTTCTCTCTTTTCTCTCCAAAACTCTTGAGCGTGCCGTCCTTGGCCAGCTCTACCGCTATCTCTCTCAGAATGACCTTCTTGATCCAAATCAGTCAGGTTTCAAGACTAGTCATTCAACTGAGACTGCTCTTCTCTGTATCACGGAGGCGCTCCGCACTGCTAAAGCTAACTCTCTCTCCTCTGCTCTCATCCTTCTAGACCTATCGGCTGCCTTCGATACTGTGAACCATCAGATCCTCCTCTCCACCCTCCACCCTCCTCCTCTCCACCCAGTTGGGCATCTCCGGCGCGGCCCACGCTTGGATTGCGTCCTACCTGACAGGTCGCTCCTACCAGGTGGCGTGGCGAGAATCTGTCTCCTCACCACGCGCTCTCACCACTGGTGTCCCCCAGGGCTCTGTTCTAGGCCCTCTCTTATTCTCGCTATACACCAAGTCACTTGGCTCTGTCATAACCTCACATGGTCTCTCCTATCATTGCTATGCAGACGACACACAATTAATCTTCTCCTTTCCCCCTTCTGATGACCAGGTGGCGAATCGCATCTCTGCATGTCTGGCAGACATATCAGTGTGGATGATGGATCACCACCTCAAGCTGAACCTCAGCAAGACGGAGCTCCTCTTCCTCCCGGGGAAGGACTGCCCGTTCCATGATCTCGCCATCACGGTTGACAACTCCATTGTGTCCTCCTCCCAGAGCGCTAAGAACCTTGGCGTGATCCTGGACAACACCCTGTCGTTCTCAACTAACATCAAGGCGGTGTCCCGTTCCTGTAGGTTCATGCTCTACAACATCCGCAGAGTACGACCCTGCCTCACACAGGAAGCGGCGCAGGTCCTAATCCAGGCACTTGTCATCTCCCGTCTTGATTACTGCAACTCGCTGTTGGCTGGGCTCCCTGCCTGTGCCATTAAACCCCTACAACTCATCCAGAACGCCGCAGCCCGTCTGGTGTTCAACCTTCCCAAGTTCTCTCACGTCACCCCGCTCCTCCGCTCTCTCCACTGGCTTCCAGTTGAAGCTCGCATCCGCTACAAGACCATGGTGCTTGCCTACGGAGCTGTGAGGGGAACGGCACCTCAGTACCTCCAGGCTCTGATCAGGCCCTACACCCAAACAAGGGCACTGCGTTCATCCACCTCTGGCCTGCTCGCCTCCCTACCACTGAGGAAGTACAGTTCCCGCTCAGCCCAGTCAAAACTGTTCGCTGCTCTGGCCCTCCAATGGTGGAACAAACTCCCTCACGACGCCAGGACAGCGGAGTCAATCACCACCTTCCGGAGACACCTGAAACCCCACCTCTTCAAGGAATACCTAGGATAGGGTAAGTAATCCTTCTCACCCCCCCCCCCTAAAAAGATTTAGATGCACTATTGTAAAGTGGCTGTTCCACTGGATGTCATAAGGTGTATGCACCAATTTGTAAGTCGCTCTGGATAAGAGCGTCTGCTAAATGACTTAAATGTAAATGTAAATGTAAATGTGTTTGTGTGTGTGTGACTGTGAGTGTGTGTGAGGCTGTGCCAGTGTCAGTGCATCGTAGCGGGTGGGTATTTAGCCTACAATAAATACAGAGGTCAGATTCAGGACAGTTTGATCTGGGAGGTCAGATTCTGGTCAGTTAATGAAACGTCATTAAGTAAACGCAACCCAGATGAGATGTTACATATTAACTGTCTGTGTTTGTCTCATTTGATGAATCAGCCTGAACTACAGCTGAAGTGCCTCATCTCATCCCACTGGTGACAGTGATCATTTCCACCAAACAATTTTACCCTCTCCACTACTAAAGTAAATGTCAGGCAGTATTAACATACTCATTTATAGAAAACCCCAGCTGTCCCTTCTACCTCCCACCCCTTCTCCCCCTCCCCTTTCCCCCCATGCACCCAACCACCCCTCTCAAAGAGGGTTATCTCAACGATGATGAAAAATGACTCCGGAAAAAAACATGATTTGACACATTATCTCAATATTAATGGAGTTTGAGCGAATAATACGTTTGGGTTTTGAGGCTTATTAATCAAGGTATGAGAGGGTAAAGAGCTGCCAAGTACAGTTAAATGTCACTGTCAATCTTACTGAACCTCACTTTTCCCTCTGCTGCCACAGAGGTGTCACCTCGACCCGATGGTGGTATTTATAGACATAATACTGTCTTCTGCTCTTTGGACCGGTCGCCTTCTATTTGTTCGCCAATGACGGTCATTCTAGGCAACTCATGAGAATAAGTCAATTACTGTAGCGAGAGTGATTGGAAGAGCAAAGCCTTAGAGCTGGCCTTTCTGAAATCTCATGAGACCACATAGAACATCATAGAATCTCAAGGGTGATTCCCTAATGGCAGTCCATTGGGCTTTAGTCAAAGTATTGCACTATATAGGGAATATGGAGCCATTTGAGATGCTATCCAAGACAACCAAAGCCAAGTTTGTCTGCATGACCTATGAACCATTAGACAAAACATGTCCTTCAACAACACTATTCAACTCTGTTCATTGTGTCAAATCTACAGGTACTGTAGGCATAAGCGCTATGGCTTGGTATAAAGTATACTTAGGGTGTTCTACAGGGCAATTGTTATGATATAAAGGATGAGTTTCTAATGTTATACAAATCTGTCAAAGCCCCTGGTTTTTGAAACCAATGAACAGCCATTGAAGCTAAATAAATCCAGCTGTGCCAATGTCACGTGTTACTGTGAATACAAGGAACATTAAGCACACAGGCCTGATTCAGTTAGAAGTGATCATCCTGACGAGCCAGCGGAAAAGCCTCAGTATGTCATATCAACCCACTGAGTAGAGCATGCCAGCCGTCTGAACCACCAAGAGTCTGTACGTGTGCACTTTGTGAGTTACTGTTTGCATTAGGGCATGTGTCTGGGCCTTTGTGGGCACAAGTGAGGAACATATGTTCAGCTATCTAGCACATTCTATTATACAAAAAAATCCATTCTATTATAAAATTGAACAAGGGTTTCAATTTCTCACCCTCTCTGTGTCATGAATAAATGATGAGGTGTGTTTGAATGAATCGCTCCTCTCATCTCAATGTCCTTTACTGTGTGTCCATTCTAAAGTTCTCTAAATGGCAGACAGGCCAGTACATTTCCTGCTACAAGCCAGGTGCTGCTAATCTGATCAAGGGGAGAAAGCTATCTCACATTAGCCGATGGCTGTGTCCTTCTGCTGGACGATATCTCACATTAACCAA
Organism: Oncorhynchus keta; assembly: GCF_023373465.1. Lineage (NCBI taxonomy): Eukaryota > Metazoa > Chordata > Actinopteri > Salmoniformes > Salmonidae > Oncorhynchus > Oncorhynchus keta. The sequence continues at coordinate 10,444,361 of NC_068422.1, read as the reverse complement.
TCGCAAACTATGTCCTCTTGTAGGAGAGACCTACTGGCTGTTCCCACTGATTTGTAGTGAGCAGCATGGAGGAGGATAAATCATGCTGTTCCATCATCGACTTGAAAAGACAAAACTCTACACAATATCCTCCTGATACAGTACGGACGAAGGACTCAATGCCCCCTAGTCCACAAATCATACATACTGTATGTTGTATAGTTGATAATGCCATGTAATCACTGTCTCCTTACTGCACATCCTCTGTTCTGTATTAGGGTTCATCTGTTCTCTACATTCATGTGTGGGAAAGAGGGACTGAACTTCACAGTACTAATTGAATTGGTCACCGTCGTTAAGTAATTAACAGCTCAGGGGCAAACGAGCCCAACGAGCCACAAAGGTCTTAGAAACCAGGAAATGGGGAGATGAGAGTGTGCTTCCCAAATGGCACCCTATTCCCTATATAGGCCCTGGTAGAAATGGGCTGTGGTCAAAACTAGTGCACTGCATAGGGAAAATGGTAACATTTGGGACACAGAGGAGGGTTTCCAAGCTCTACTGAAAAGACTAATGAGAAAGCTGGGTGATGGAGCCAATGTTACAGTTGCTTGCCCTCAATCACTCAGACATTTAACGACAAAGTCAAAGCTGTGGATGGAGAGAAAGGCGACTTTGTTTCAAAGGGAGTCACAGACAAAGATAATACAATAATGAAAATTTAATTTGTGGAGGAAATTAATACGTTTTTTTAATAGAAAATCATACCCTGCTATTACAGTGCATTGTGCGAGTGAGGGACACTCCTATCTTCAATTCCCAGACATCTGTAGGTCAAAACAGAGGAGAACATTTATATTTTCACCAACTGATGGCGGATTATGAGAGGGAAAATAGTACAAAGGGGTTATTTGGGGTTAAAAGTTCAGTTCCCTGCAAACTGCAAGCTCACTTTCACTGCTATGTGAATATAATACCCCTGAACCCTGTATCTTCATGTGTATTTAGTTCATTTGAATAAAGCTAGCAGAAAAGAACAAGCAGCAACATACAACAATGAAGCTAGCAGAGAAGCACAAACAGCAGCATACAACAATGAAGCTAGCAGAGAAGCACAAACAGCAGCATACAACAATGAAGCTAGCAGAGAAGCACAAACAGCAGCATACAACAATGAAGCTAGCAGAGAAGCACAAACAGCAACATACAACAATGAAGCTAGCAGAGAAGCACAAACAGCAGCATACAACAATGAAGCTAGCAGAGAAGCACAAACAGCAGCATACAACAATGAAGCTAGCAGAGAAGCACAAACAGCAGCATACAACAATGAAGCTAGCAGAGAAGCACAAGCAGCAGCATACAACAATGAAACGAGCAGGCAATAATGGGTGCGCTGCTATTTGATATTGAGCAATTAATGTCAGATCATGCAGTGCCATTTAAAAGGCTCCGTTCATACGAGGAATACAAAGGAGATGACATTTTGAAAGGCCCCTGGTTCGCTGCCACAAAGTCTTTCAGCAATTACTCAAATTAATGCTAAACACTGATGACTTCGCCTTCGGATATGGAAACAGAAAATAGAAATTAACAACATGGGAGAACAGTATGAAATGATACACCAGGGAAGGTTAGATATCTTTTTGTTTGTTGACTTCATTACGTTGTGGGAAACCTTTTCTCTGACACATCATGTGTGTAACAACATGTCAAAATGTCACTGTGTGGCTTCCCCCCGCGTTATTTCTCAGGCTAAAGCATTTAATCCCCATGGAAGTCATGATAGATTTAATGAAAAATATACATTGAAATTCTGGAACTCTGACTCTAGTAATTATGTCATGAAGAAGAGGGAAAAATGACTAAACTAGAGGACCATTGGACTCTCCCCAAAATTCCTTTGGTGTGTGAAACCCGCAAATTCAGATTTAAAAAAATTAAAAGACATGGGTCGGCATTCTGAGTGTACAAAACATTAAGAACACTTTCCTAATATTGAGTTGCACCTCATTTTGCCCTCAGAACAGCCTCAATTCGTCAGGGCATGGACGAAAAGGTGTCAAGCATTCCACAGGGATGCTGGCCTATGTTGACTCCAATATTTCCACAGTTGTGTCAAGTTGGCTGGATGTCCTTTGGGTGGTGGACGATTCTTGATACACATGGGAAACTGTTGAGCGTGAAAAACCCAGTAGCGTTGCAGTTCTTGATACATTCAAACCGGAGGGCTTGGCACATACTACCATACCCCGTTCAAAGGCACTTAAATGTTTTGTCTTTCTCATTCACCCTCTGAATGGCACATATACATGTCTCAGTTGTCTCAAAGCATAAAATCATTCTTTAACCTATCTCCTCCCCTTCATCAACACTGATTGAACTGGATTCATCACGTGACATCAATAAGGGACCATAGTTTTCATCTTGATTCACCTGGTCAGTCTGTCAGGGAAAGAGCAGTAGTTCCTAATGTTTTGTACAAACAGCAGTTAAATATAATCTAATTTTGATGGGCGGCAATGAGGATATTCTAGATCAATCCCCCACGGGGGTACACGTGCGTGGAATTTCCATGGTTTTAGTCAAACTCTTACCTGATCTACTCTGGTAATTCTGTTCTAGGAACAGAGCTTTTAACCACTCAAACTTCCACTTACACCTCTATAAAGAGAGGAGACAGCAGAGGGAGAGAGCCACCCTGTGAGCTTCAGAGAAGTAAGGGAGAGAGACAGAAACAGTGAAAGAGGCAGGGAGAGAATGAGAGAGAGGGAGAGGGAGAGGGAGGGAGAGAGGTAGGGAGAGACAGGGAGAGAATGAGAGGGAGGGAGAGAGAGGAAAGGAGAGAGATATAGGAAGGGAGAGAATGAGAGGGAAGGAGAGAGAGAGGAAGGGCGAGAATGAGAGGGAGAGATAGAGGAAGGGAGAGAGATAGGGAGGGAGAGAGATGAAGGAAAGGAGAGAGATAGAGGAAGGGAGAGAATGAGAGGGAGAGAGAGATATAGAGGAAGGGAGAGAGATAGAGGAAGGGAGAGAATGAGAGGGAGAGAGATATAGAGGAAGGGAGAGAATGAGAGGGAGGGAGAGAGATGAAGGAAAGGAGAGAGATAGAGGAAGGGAGAGAATAAGACGGAGGGAGATAGATAGAGGAAGGGCGAGAATGAGAGGGAGAGAGAGATATAGAGGAAGGGAGAGAGATAGGGAGGGAGAGAGATGAAGGAAAGGAGAGAGATAGAGGAAGGGAGAGAATAAGACAGAGAGAGATAGATAGAGGAAGGGAGAGAGAAATAGAGGAAGGGAGAGAGATAGGGAGGGAGAGAGATGAAGGAAAGGAGAGATATAGAGGAAGGGAGAGAGATAGGGAGGGAGAGAGATGAAGGAAAGGAGAGAGATAGAGGAAGGGAGAGAATAAGACGGAGGGAGATAGATAGAGGAAGGGAGAGAGAGAGAAATAGAGGAAGGGAGAGTCAGGGAGAGGAAAAATTAGAGGAAGAGGCAGCGGCAGAGTGAGAAAGAGAGAGAGATGTTACATTTTACTATCTGTCAAACCAAGAGTTAAGCTTTCCCTATGCCGTAGGCTACAATTTTCATCTCACATTAATGACAGTTTGGTATTTAATGCTGTCAGTGATTAGGAAATGTAGATATGTTTTATATATATATCCAAAGAGCAACATGACATAATTGTGGCGAGAGGTCTGACTGTGTATGAGCTGGAGTTCAGGGTGCCTCCAGGCCACAACTTGTATGACCTCAGCTCCTCAGCCTTTCATGTCACCTCAACCCAATTAAGATGGTTTGGGATGAGTTGGACCACAGAGTGAAGGAAAAGCAGCCAACAAGTGCTCAGCATTTGTGGGAACTCCTTCAAGACTGTTGGAAAAGCATTCCAGGTGAAGCTGGTTGAGAGAATGCCAAGAGTGTGCAAAGCTGTCATCATGGCAAATGGTGCCTCACTTTGAACAATCTCAAATCTCAAATATATTTGGATTTGTTTAACACTTTCTTGGTTACTACATGAATCCATATGTGTTATTTCATAGTTTTGATGTCTTCACTATTATTATACAATGTAGAACAATTTTAAAAAGAAAGAAAAACCCTTGAATGAGTAGGTGTGTCCAAACTTTTGACGGGTACTGTATATCATAAGCCCTTACTTTAATAGCTTAGTTTTACCCTAACATACAGGTCTGAAACTCCAGGTTTGCAGGTCACATCAGGTCACATTATGCTGGCTTGAAAAGTGATGTGTTATTCCTTTTGGAATCCAGCCAGAGCAAGATATCCAACAATTGGAACTTTAATAACCTCTTAAAGATTGGACCCTTTTTTTCACAGTAGTTACTACATTTGAACATAAAAAATATTTTATAAAAAAAACTATGCTAATTTTTATCTCTGGGACCCTCAGGATGACAAATCAGAGCAAGATTATTGAATGTAAGCACATTATTTATCTAACTGTGCTGTCCAATTTACAGTAGCTATTACAGTGGTGAATGTATCAAACCAGTTGCCGTGATAAAGGTTTTTTGTTGTCCACTCTACTCAAACAGTAGCATGGCATTTTTTCACTGTAATAGCTACTGTAAATTGGATAGTGCAGTTAGATTAACAAGAATTTAAGCTTTCTGCCCTTATAAGACATGTCTATGTCCTGGGAAATATTCTTGTTACTTACAACGTCATGCTAATCACATTAGCCCACGATAGCTCAACCGTCCCGTAGAGGTTTTAAATCACCTGCAACCTGCATTATGGTTGACTGCCAAGGTAGGGAAGATTGATATGTGAAACAATTCTAAAAAACATCCTGCAATAGAGCATGCTCGGAAATATGATATTGATGGGAATTATCGTATCAGAAGTACTGCACCATATAAGGACTAGGATGCTATGTGGGCCACAACCAGTATTTCATAAGACAATGTACTGTGAGGCTGATAGACAGTAAATGTTTGTCAGGCTTCATCTCCAATTGAATCCTGGGAGAACAACAACTCCCCATCGATTTGAGAGTGGGTGGACTCCCAGAGATAACACAGTGCATAATGGGAATCAGGACACCCTGACCTTCAACGTCTGAGACTCTGAGGCGTGCCTCAGACGGCACGCTTTTTAAACAAGTAAATGTCATAATTTGAACCCTGACCTTTTGAAACTCCTTTGTAGATTCCCAAAATTCTACTGGACAAGAGAAGAACTCAACTCTTGCTTTATCTATGCTTAGAGTGCCGCTCTGTGTCCATTTGTTCCAAAAACGTAGGCATCACAATTGAAAAAGGCTTTGCTTTGGAACTTTCCAGTATTCCCTTGATAGGTATGGCATTTGGATCTTTGAAAACCACCAGTAGGGTAATTGCTGATGTGTTTGACTTCATCTGGTTTCCTGCTGCTTTCCAAACGCTACAGTACCTCAAAGAAAACCCTGCCTTTTTGACTCGCCTGCGTGCCTGTGTGTGTTTCCTCCTGTTTGGTTCGCTGACCAACACATCACAGCTTCAAGCTGACGCGGCTGAGGTTGGCTGGTTGGCAGGATGCAGTGGTGTGGCATAGTAATTGTGTGTGTGTGCGTGTGTGTTTGTGTGTGTGTTGTCATTGTTGTGGTGTGGTTATTGTATTGAGAAAGAAGCATTAGAGGTAGAGCCTCTGCTGTGCAGCTCAGTCATAGCTATCCTGTCAACTTACTCCGGACATATTCCTAGCCTCTGGGAATGACTGACCGACTGACTGACTGACTGCTGCTGCTGTTTTTCAGATGATACAGCCTCACTATCCATTGCCAGAGAGGGTGAGAGAGCCTTAAACCATAAACAAAATATTGTAAAACATAAGTATTGTTCGTCTCACTCTCCCCAGGTCGTTATTCTGTTCTCCAGCCTTCTTCCTGGCATGTAATGGGAGGCAAGATAACAGCCCATGATCATTATAGGCCAGGAAAAAGCACATTTTGAAGTTATTCATCAAGAAGCGGCTCACACAAAGGCCACGAAGGTCATGCTGTTTTCTTAAAGAGCATTTCTAAGAAGAACATGTATTTTTTGGGAGAAAGCATGCTAATGACTGTGCTGCTATCTATATGGAACAAAATTATTCGTATGTCTCCACAACTTTTATTTATTTCCTCCAACACACATATGGTGGTCATTTGTACAATACGCCAGACACCCAACCTGACGGAGATTACTATTTGTCCTTTCCCTTCAGTCGGTCACTCGGTATAACATATGGGGAGTCAACAACCAATCATATTCACCTGAAAACTAAAAACAGGCCCAACAGGCCGACGAATGCATTGGGGCGGAAGCGTAGCCTAGTGGTTCGAGTTTTGGACTAGTAACTGAAAGGTTGCAAGATCAAATCCCCGAGCTGACAACTTAGGTGTACTTGTCCCCCTACATGTTGCAAGTTTTGGGTCTTGGTTTTTATTTTCAGATTACAGATACTATTGAAAAACTAGATTACTTTGAGGATTATTTTTAAATTCAGAAAGGAGGTTTGTGAAAAAAATATTTGACACTTCTCACTTTTCTCAATGACATTCAAATCAGCATTGAAAAAAGGCGCAAGTTTTAAGTTTGTTCCACCTGAGCGAGTCTGACCACAATGATGACACTCGAAATATGTTTGCGGGAAAAGAGCAGGAATAGGCTTTTGGAGGCTAAAATCCAAGCTATGTTTTCCAATGGTAAAACTGTTGTCGGCATCCAAAGGTTATTCAACTTGAATAAAGGCTTGGAGGTAAGGATCACAGCAGAGGTGTTGTCTATGGCGATACGATTATCACTTTTTATTGATATCTACATAGCGCATTGATGTGAACCACACTGCTGCTCTCTCATTTAGCTATTTGCGCATTACCGATTGTGTTTGTTGTGGATGGCTGTTCACAAATCTAAATGTGCATTTGAAGCCAATAATGGTTGAATTCAAGAAGTTGAAGCTGCCTATCAATCATTGTTTTGAAACCAGTGGACAGCCAGGGAAAAATGTGCTCTTGAAACAGCTGCATTGTGCGGATTGTTGTGGAAATTTCCTGTATTTACCAAATCATGAGAGCAAACCACACACAAGTCAGAGTTAGTTATCACAAAGTCCATCTTTAATTATATGAGCTCCATCACAACCTTGTGACTCTCAGATCAATTCAGTGTCTATAAATGAATTCTCTGAGAGTCCCTTACACATTGCAACTGAGATCCTTTATAGCAAAGACACACATAGCCAGACAGCCTTGGCCATAATTTATCGTTCAGCTTTGTCTCCGAAACTATGTTCTTTACTCAAACTCAGAACCATAAACAAATCCTTATATCAACAGGCATATATCAAATCCACCTCCTTGACAAGATCACAGAGACACATTGACTGGCACACAGACATTGTGGAGCCAAGAGATACACGCTTGACCTCTCCCCTCTCTCTGGCCTAAGTAAGTCCTGACATAGAACAGATAACTGCAACCCCGCCACAGTATTATACAAAAATAAACATTCCGATGAGAAGTAACTTACAAACATATGATGAATATAAAACATCTTTCCTATGTTACATATGTAACAGGATGCAAGCCTATGGAATATAGTGACTTGCGAAAGTATTCAACCCCCTTGGCACTTTTCCTATTTTGTTGCATTACTAACCCCCCCAAAATCCATTTTAATTCCAGGTTGTATCATTTGATTTATACAACATGCCTACCACTTTGTAGATGCTAAATATTTTTTGGGGTGAAACAAGCAAGGGTGGGACGTCAGGGTAGCCTAGTGGTTAGAGTGTTGGACAAGTAACCGGAAGGTTGCAAGTTCAAATCCCCAAGCTGACAAGGTACAAATCTGTCGTTCTGCCTCTGAACAGGCAGTTAACCCACTGTTCCTTTTTTTTAAAGCAAGAAATAAGAAAAAAACAGAAAACTTGAGCGTGCATAACTATTCACCCGCCAAAGTCAATACTTTGTAGAGCCACATTTATAGCTTCATGACTTTATTGAACTAATTTTGTGACTTCTGAAGGTAATTGGTTGCACCAGATCTTATTTAGGGGCTTCATAGCAAAGGGGGTGAATACATATGCACGCACCACTTTTCCGTTAAAAAAAAAAATAAATAAATGTAAACAAATATTTTCTTTCATTGCACTTCACCAAATTGGACTATTTTGTGTATGTCCATTACATGAAATCCAAATAAAAATCCATTTAAATTACAGGTTGTAAAATAGGAAAAACGTCAAAGGGGATGAAGACTTTTGCAAGTGTTGGGAAATTATGATAAATATGACTGAACAAATAATTTTAAATGGAACTATAACTAAGTAAACTTATACTCTGTTTTATTATATCTGATTAACTATAAGTGTTCATAAAGTGGGATTCTGAGACAAGGACAAGGAGTAATTCAAGTTAATGAACACCATTCCAACTAGGAAGAAACTAATGGGTTGTGGACTGTGAAAAGAGATAAGGTCGTTAACCTAAGGTTGAACCTACTGAAACTTAGCTCTGGGGTTTTTAGATAAGGCAGTGAGTGCATTCCCAAGTTTTCTGTTAATTAAAACTGTCTGTTCAGTGGTGATCGATAATGTTGAGGGGTCAAACGTTATCTGGGAGTGTGTTAGTAAGTTAGAATGAACTTTTCACCTTACTTTGTCCCGGTCGAGAGGAGGGGATTCTGTTAAAGCAATGAAATGACATCATGATCTGTATATAAACTGCTGCACGTGATTAAGTGGGAGCGCGCTCCGAGAATAAATTCTAGTACCTATTATTGAAAGACTGGTCTGCGTCTCTTTTATGCAAACAAGAAATCTTAGAAATTCTCATAAAATAGATTAAGGGCTTTCAATTGATGAAAGCACATTGGCATAATTAAATTACAGTAACAGCAAGGCACTGTAAAAGTGGGGCTTTGCTCAATCTAATTCATGCTGATAAAAAAAATCCATATGCCTAATGGACACATGCTCAAACTTGCACACTTTTGATAGACTTAAAGGGGAAATCTGTAGTTGCCTCGTTTATTTTTGGACATACATTGTAAATGTAAACATTTTGGACATACATTGTAAATGTATAGGCTCATAACATGGTTAAATCAATAATGGATGGTCAGTCCTTGCATCCATAGCTCTATCTATTAATCTGAGAGTGGTTACATTTCTCCAGGCCCACCCCTCAGTTTTTTACCAAAACAGAGGCGGGCGGCCATGTTGTTATTGTTTCATCTGTGGATTTGCCCTTTAAACATCTGCATATTATCAAAATATATCAAAGTCTCACCAACAAAAAAGTAAATAATAGGCCTATAGCAAATGCAGCACATGGCATTCATTTTTCACATGTAAATAGCGCTTTTCAGTAGTGCTCAAAGCATGGCATTCCATGAGCACAGCATTTCTTTTTCAACTCGAGTCAATGAGGCCAGTCAGTCCTCTATGACTACAAAATCATAAACAACAGAGTAGGGCTGGCTAATAAGTCCTCACTTTTGGCGTCATGCTCAGGTAAAACATTTAGGCTAATCTATACTTCCATAGATTATGTAAACTTTAACATTGATTTATCTTGCAAAAGATGTTGCTCAATTGGTAACATACATTTATTTTTGATCACTGCCAAAGGTGCTTCTACGTATTGAGTGAATAGTTATGTAAATGAGATATTTCTGTTTTTAATTTTCAATACATTTGAAAAAAATTCTAAAAACACATTTTCACTTTGTCATTATGGGGTATTGTGTGTAAATGGGTGAGAAAAGTAAATCCATTTAATCCATTTTGAATTCAGGTTTAAAGAATAACATTTTAATGCTAACATATTTGTTATGATCTTACTTGGCCAAAAAACATTGCCATGTTCATTTGTGTTCCATCTTTTGTGACTGTGGAATTTGTATAGCGCCTCATAATCATCACACATAACATAACCGGCGCGGCTATCATCATCCCGTTTCACCATTTCACCAAATCTTTCCCAAACATTACTTTTCTGGACCTCCCTACTCTTTGTTTTCAAATCTCCTTTCGTAGCTTTTGTCTTATTGAATTAAACTCCAACATTGTCTCTTTTGCCGTAGGGTATCAACATTAGCTTTTTCTGTCCGTTTCCAAAAGCATTTGGCAAATGTCTTGTGTCCTCCTGTTTGGCCCTGTCCGGGGGTATCATCGGATGGGGCCACAATGTCTTCTGACCCCTCCTGTCTCAGCCTCCAGTATTAATGCTGCAGTAGTTTATGTGTCGGGGGGCTAGGGTCAGTTTGTTATATCTGGAGTACTTCTCCTGTCCTATCCGTTGTCCTGTGTGAATTTAAGTATGCTCTCTCTAATTCTCTCTTTCTCCTTTTCTTTCTCTCTCTCGGAGGACCTGAGCCCTAGGACCATGCCTCAGAACTACCTGGCATGATTACTCCTTGCTGTCCCCAGTCCACCTGGCCGTGCTGCTGCTCCAGTTTCAACTGTTCTGCCTGTGGTTATTATTATTTGACCATGCTGGTCATTTATGAACATGTGAACATCTTGGCCATGTTCTGTTATAATCTTGTGGTGTTATAATCTTGTCTTGTCATCTCCCGTCTGGATTACTGCAACTCGCTGTTGGCTGGGCTCCCTGCCTGTGCCATTAAACCCCTACAACTCATCCAGAACGCCGCAGCCCATCTGGTGTTCAACCTTCCCAAGTTCTCTCACGTCACCCCGCTCCTCCGCTCTCTCCACTGGCTTCCAGTTGAAGCTCGCATCCGCTACAAGACCATGGTGCTTGCCTACGGAGCTGTGAGGGGAACGGCACCTCAGTACCTCCAGGCTCTGATCAGGCCCTACACCCAAACAAGGGCACTGCGTTCATCCACCTCTGGCCTGCTCGCCTCCCTACCACTGAGGAAGTACAGTTCCCGCTCAGCCCAGTCAAAACTGTTCGCTGCTCTGGCCCCCCAATGGTGGAACAAACTCCCTCACGACGCCAGGACAGCGGAGTCAATCACCACCTTCCGGAGACACCTGAAACCCCACCTCTTTAAGGAATACCTAGGATAGGATAAGTAATCCTTCTCACCCCCCTAAAAGATTTAGATGCACTATTGTAAAGTGGCTGTTCCACTGGATGTCATAAGGTGAATGCATCAATTTGTAAGTCGCTCTGGATAAGAGCGTCTGCTAAATGACTTAAATGTAATGTAAATGTAATAATCTCCACCCGGCACAGCCAGAAGAGGACTGGCCACCCCACATAGCCTGGTTCCTCTCTAGGTTTCTTCCTAGGTTCCTGCCTTTCTAGGGAGTTTTTCCTAGCCACCGTGCTTCTACACCTGCATTGCTTGCTGTTTGGGGTTTTAGGCTGGGTTTCTGTACAGCACTTTGAGATATCAGCTTATGTACGAAGGGCTATATAAATAAATTTGATTTGATTTGTAGGCTATTTGGCACGTGTAAAGTTAGTCTCTAGGGCTTAGGTTTACGCAGTAATGCCAGATAGTCTAAAAATAATGCTGAGAAATATAAATTGCACAAGAATGCTACATTAATGCTTTTTTAAAATGTATTGTTTTGTCTTTATTCAAACCACCCGCCCGCCACCCACACAATATTTCAGGACCCTAAACCCACCCACCCCACAGATATAAACTCACCCACCCCACGGATATAATCACGGGGACCGAGGGATATGAGTCAACCCACACATCACTTTGCACACATACACACACACCGACCCACACACAAGCACACGCATGCAGGCGAGCACACACACACACACACACACACACACACACACACACACACACACACACACACACACACACACACACACACACACACACACACACACACACACACACACACACACACACACACACACACACACACACACACGCTTACACAAACACACACAGGCCATCAGCAGCCATCACCAGCGCAATGGGGCAATTGCTATACACTCACACTGAAATGGCACCTCACAAATGTAACACTGACATTATCCAGCCCAAACTAGAACAATAAAAACACACAGACAGCACATCATAGGATTACACAAACAGTTGTGCCGTGGTTGCAGCGTTCATGAGAAAAAAAACTGAGATTAGAATTTTTGTGAATTTTTCTCTCTTATATTATCCGCAATTACTCTGAGATTCAACAAATGACTGGCATCAGCTATGTGTACATTTTCACAACTCGTAATACAAAACTCCCAACTGGTCACACGCTGCCAGTCTTTCATTGAAAAAACCTGTCATCTCTCACCACACAACCATTGATTCAAAATATACGTTTAATGTGAAATGTAATGAGAACATTGGTTTAATCACCAAAATCCAACATAAGATGTTTTCATTTTAACTACCACTTAATCCAATAGCAAACAATGCAAGATATGTTTCAAATAGGCAATTGCTGAAAATATTATGCTACAGTATTGCAAATTATATTAGATTGCACAGTTTCCACATTAGGCAATACACTTACATTACTCAACAAAATTGATAGAAAATCTATAATTTCCATGATATATATTCAATGTGCAATCAAAGGTGCAATCAATGAAGATATCCTCTACAATAAGTAATGCAAAAAAAAAATATATATATATACTGTATATATTTCAATTGCAACCAACATGATATTTATTGTAGATGTACTGCTGTAATCAAAATAAATAATCAAAATTAAACTAATTAAATGAAGGAAAATAAAACGTTTAGCACACATTCACTTTCAAAATCATATCAAATCAATGTTTATTTGTCAGGTGTGCCAAATACAACAGGTATTTCACCTTACAGTGAAATGCTTAATTACAAGCCCTAACCAACAGTGCAATTTTTAAGTAAAAAATAGGTATTAGGTAAACAATAGATAAGTAAAGAAACAAAAAAACTGTAAAATGACAGTGAAAATAACAGTAGAGAGGCTACATACAGATGGTACCGATACAAAATCAATGTGCGGGGGCACCGGTTAGTCGGGCTGATTGAGGTAATATGTACATGAATGTATATTTAAAGGGACTATGCATAGATTATAAACAGAGAGTAGCAACAGCTTAAAAGAGGGGTTGGCGGGACACAATGCAAAAAGTCTGGGTAGTTATTTGATTACCTGTTCAGCAGTCTTATGGCTTGGGAGTAAAAGCTGTTGAGAAGCCTTTTGGTCTTCGACTTGGTGCTCCAGTACTGCTTGCCATGCGGTAGTAGAGAACAGTCTATGACTGGGGTGGTTGGGGTCTTTGACAATTTGTAGAACCTTCCTCTGACACCACCTGGCGTAGAGGTCCTGGATGGCAGGCAGCTTAGCCCCAGTGATGTATTGGGTCGTACGCACTACCCTCTGTAGTGCCTTGCGGTCGGAGGTGCCGTACCAGGCAGTGATGCAAGCCTGTCTTGAGCATTTGGCCATAAATTCTCATCCACAACACAGTGAATGTCCACATTGTTCATGCACTGCAGAAAAAGAGTTTTGGCATGGCGAATTCAAGCTTGACATTGGTGTGCAGTGATGTCGTCGTATGCCTCATCCATGGCCAGAAGGAGGGTGGCATGCTCATGGGGATGGCGATCGTATACCATCCACCTCCATGCAATAGGGTTGAGGAAAGGAGAGTACGAGGGCTGTTATAGGGTCATGAATCAGGTTCCACCTCTGCATGGTGGAACCTGACACTGTTCCACACAATGAGATAGGTGACCCCTTCACCTTCACAGGCCTGCTCAATTTAATTGAGAAACACAATGAGGTATACAGCATTGTAGGATCCTAGTAATGGCCTACGTCCTATCACATCATCTTCAGCGATAGATGCGCACATGGAGATATTTCCCTGTCATTGTCCAGGCACTTGGACAGTTGCCTGTTGGCCGATGAGGTTACGCCCAAGGCACCGAGTTTTGACCAGAAATAGACATGTGATGGTTCACAGCAGCATCAAGCACCATCATCCTCTGAAAATACATTTTGGTTACTTATTTGTAGGGTATAGTTTGAATATGAAATTGTGAAGTAGCATGTGCATCAAATAGTAACAGTAATACAGTATATAGTGCTGTACCTGAACATACTTGGCCCGCAGTTGTTTCACCCAGTTGAAGGTTTCTCTCAAAAGTAACTGGTGCCTCTTCAAAAGGCAGGTGATTGTTGGTAGGCTGATCGATGCCACGTTGGCAAAGGTGTCATTGTTTTCCTCAACAGCCTGCTCTAATTCGGACAGCCATATGTCATTCCTGGCCCTCACCATTTCCACCACTGCCCACTCCTGCTGGTCGGTCAGCACGTGACTATGGGCACCACCATGGGGTCTTCTGTCAATTCTGAGGGTAGAACAGTAAGAATACTGTAATATGTTTTGTGAATTTACATGCATTACAATATATCATTTACTGTAAATGTAATGGTAAAGCATAGTGCATATCCGGAAAACTTTCTTGGTGAAATGTTATCATGATCGGATTGACAGTTGATCTTTTCAGATTGGAGTGTTTACGGACATATTCCATCTCTCCCTATCCCAGTCTGCTGTCCCCACATGCTTCAAGATGGTCACCATTGTTCTTGTACACAAGAAAGCAAAGGTAACTGGACTAAATGTATATTGCCTCGTAGCGCTCACTTTTGTCATCATGAATTAGCTTTGAAAGACTAGTCAAGGATCATATCACCTCTACCTTACCTGACACCCTAAACCCACTTCAATTTGCTTTCCACCCCAATAGATCCACAGATGATGCAATCACCATCGGACTGCACACTGCCCTATCCCAACTGGACAAGAGGAATACCTATGTAAGAATGCTGTTCATTGACTATAGCTCAACATTCAACCCCATAGTACCCTCCAAACTCATCAATAAGCTCGGGGACCTGGGTCTGAGCCCCACCCTGTGCAACTGGGTCCTGGACTTCATGATGGGCCTCCAACTCAATCATCACGTTTGCAGATGACACAAAGGTAGTAGGCCTGATTACCAACAGTGACGAGACAGGGAGGAGTTGAAGGTCCTGGGAGTGAGGTGCCAGGAAAATAACTTCTCACTCAACATCAACAAAACAAAGAAGCTGATGGTGGACTTCAGTAGACAGCAGAGGGAGCACCTACCTATGGGACCGCAATGGAGAAGGTGAAAAGCTTAAAGTTCCTTGGCGTACACATGACTGACAAACTGAAATGGTCCACCCACACAGACAGTGTGGTGAAGAAGGCGCAACAGCTCGTATTCAACCTCAGGAGGCTGAACATTTTTGGCTTGGCACCTAAAACCCTCAAATACTTTTACAGATGCACAATTAAGAGTATCCTGTTGGACTGCATCACCGCCTGCTATGTCAACTGCACCACCGCAACCGCAGGGCTCTCCAGAGGGTGGTGCAGGCTGCTCAACGCATCACCGGCGGAAAACTACCTGCCCTCCAGGACACCTACATCACCCGATGTCACAGGAAGGCTAAAAAGATCATCAAGAATAACAACCACCCGAGCCACTGCATGTTCACCCCGTTATCATCCAGAAGGTGAGGTCAGTACAGGTGCATCAAAGCTGTAACCGAGAGTCTGAAAACAGCTTTTATCTCAAGACCATCTGACTGTTAAATAGCTATCACATGCACCTTAGAGGCTGCTGCCCTATAGACATAGACTTGAAATCACTGGCACTTTAATTATGGAACACCAGTCACTTTCATAATGTTTAAATATTTTGCGTTACTCATCTCATATGTGTATACTGTATTCTATTCTATTGTAGTCTATACCGCTCTGACATTGCTCGTCCAAATAGTTATATATTCTTAATTCAATTCCTTTATCTTAGATGTGTGTGTATTGTGTATATTGTTGTGAAATTGTTAGATTTTACTGCACTCTTGGAGCTAGAAGTACAAGCATTTTTTATTTTATTTGAATTAATCTGTCAGCCTCTGCCATGGTAAGGCCTCTGTTTAGTACATGGTCAACGATGACGGCCCAGACTTCATTAGACACAACAGTTCCCTGCCGCCTGCCTCCCTCTCTCTGATGTCCATCTCTTTGACAGGGCCCATGCCGCCCTCTTTGAACTCTTTGACGGGGCCCAAGCCCACCTCTTTGACCTCTTTGATGGGGCCCATGCCCACCTGTCTGATGAGCCCCTTTTCCACAAGCTCTTTGATTTCTTCCTCTCCTTTGCTTTCTATCCTGATCCATGTTGAAAGAAATTGGAAGTGTTCAGCTCACACACACCCTTTTATATGGTGACCAATTGTAGTTACCACTGTGTGAAATCATTTAGCAATATGGAATAGTCATTATATATGGTTATCATGTATCATAATGTAATTTTATATGTTTATACTTCACAAACACACATTTTATTTATTTAAATCCATATACTGTGTATTAGACAAGACAGTTTAAAATCTATAGATTTACCAAACAGTTAAGTGGATAACCATTAAACACAGTTTTATTAAGTGATGATCAAATGAGAGGAGAATCATATGAAAAGTATTGTGAACATTGTATTCTGAAAGGCAATTATTGAATTATATGAAAGGTATTTCTAGATGAAACATTGATTAGGTTTGGTGAAAAGATACTGTGAGATTTTGGGTTTTGTAATTAAAGTACCAGCCAATAGTTTGGACACCTACTCATTCAAGGGTCTTTCTTTATTTCTACTATTTTCTACATTGTAGAATAATAGTGAAGACATCAAAACTATTAAATAACACATCATGTAGTAACCAAAAAAGTGTTAAACAAATCTAAATATATTTTAGATTTTAGATTCTTCAGAGTAGCCACCCTTTGCCTTGATGACAGCTTTGCAAACGCTTGGCATTCTCTCAACCAGCATCCAACTCATCCCAAACCATCTCAATTGGGTTGAGGTCGGGTGATTGTGGAGAACAGGTCATCTGATGCACAAATCCATCACTCTCCTTCCTGGTCAAATAGCCCTGGAGGTGTGTTGGGTCATTGTCCTGTTGAAAAGCAAATGATAGTCCCACTAAGCGCAAACCAGATGGGATGGCGTATCACTGCAGAATGCTGTGGAATCCATGCTGGTTAAGTGTACCTTGAATTCTAAATACATTACTGGTGGTGGTGATGTTGGTTGTGGTGATGGTGGTGGAAGAGGGGACAGACAGCAACCAGCCCAGCCAGACAATTTTCTTGGAGGAGTTGCAATTTAGAATTTAGAGTCTGGAGGAGCAGATGGATGGCAAGCAGTCAGACAGTTGTTGTCATCAACTTATCCTAGACTTAGTCATGAATCAGCATCAGAGAGAGGAAGTGAGAAAGAAGGAGAGAAAAAAAAGAGAGAAAGAGAGATAGAGAGCAAGATAATGTGTATGTGTGTGTGTGTGTGTGTGCGCATGCATGCGTGCGTGCGTGCCCCTGTGTGTGCGTGTGTGTGTGTGTGCGTGTGTGTGTGTGTGTGTGTGTGCGTGTGTGTGTGTGCGTGTGTGTGAGTGCAGAGACAGTTGTGTTTGGTTGGCTACTGTTTGGTCTGCATACCAATTTTAAAAAATCTCATTACAAAAACTGACGATTCAATCATTTATGACACACAATCCTCTTTTCTCTCTTCACTTTATCTTCGATCGATTTAGTATACATTCCCAAAGATTGGAAAGCAGCTGTGGTCATCCCCCTCTTCAAAAGGGGGACACTCTTGACCCAAACTGCTACAGACCTATATCTATACTACCCTGCCTTTCTAAGGTCTTCGAAAGCCAAGTCAACAAACAGATTACCGACCATTTTGAATATCACCATACCTTCTCCGCTATGCAATCTGGTTTCAGAGCTGGTCATGGATGCACCTCAGCCACGCTCAAGGTCCTAAACGATATCTTAACCGCCATCGATATGAAACAATACTGTGCAGCCGTATTCATTGACCTGGCCAAGGCTTTCGACTCTGTCAATCACCACATCCTCATCGGCAGACTTGACAGCCTTGGTTTCTAAAATTATTGCCTCGCCTGGTTCACCAACAACTTCTCTGATAGAGTTCAGTGTGTCAAATCTGAGGGCCTGTTGTCCTGGCCTCTGGCAGTCTCTATGGGGGTGCCACAGGGTTCAATTCTTGGACTGACTCTCTTCTCTGCATACATCAATGTTGTCGCTCTTGCTGCTGGTGAGTCTCTGATCCACCTCTACACAGACGACACCATTCTGTATACTTCTGGCCTTTCTTTGGACACTGTCTTAACAACCCTCCAGGCAAGCTTCAATGCCATATAACTCTCCTTCCGTGGCCTCCAATTGCTCTTAAATACAAGTAAAACTAAATGCATGCTCTTCAACCGATCGCTGCCTGCACCTGCCCGCCCGTCTAACATCACTATTCTGGACGGTTCTGACTTAGAATATGTGGACAACTACAAATACCTTGGTGTCTGGTTAGACTGTAAAGTTTCCTTCCAGACTCAAATCAAACATCTCCAATCCAAAGTTAAATCTAGAATTGGCTTCTTTTTTTCGCAACAAAGCATCCTTCACTCATGCTGCAAAACATACCATTGTAAAACTGACCATCCTACCGATCCTCGACTTTGGCAATGCCATTTACAAAATAGCCTCCAATACCCTAATCAATAAATTGGATGCAGTCTATCACAGTGCCATCCGTTTTGTCACCAAAGCCCCATATACTACCCACCACTGCGACCTGTACGCTCTCGTTGGCTGGCCCTCGCTTCATACTCGTCGCCAAACCCACTGGCTCCAGGTCATCTACAAGACCCTGCTAGGTAAAGTCGACATTATATTGACGACATTATTGGCCGGTTGAAATATTATAGATCATTTAGGCTAAAAACAGGTTTGAATATAAACATCTTTTGACATGTTTCTATGAACTTTACGAATACAATTTGTTTTTTTTTTGTCTGCTTGTTTTGACTACGTTTGAGCCTGTGGATTACTGAAGAACACGGGCGAACAAAACAGAGGTTTTTGGATATAAAGAGACTTTATCGAACAAAAGGAACATTTATTGAGTAAATTAATGTCTTCTGAGTGCAACCATATGAAGATCATCAAAGGTAAGGGATTAATTGTATCTCTATTTCTGTGTTTTGTAACGTTTCTGCTTGGCTGGTTACTGTTTGTAATAATTTGTCAACTGGGCTATGTTCTCAAATAATCGTAAGCTATGCTTTCGCCATAAGGCATTTTTTTAAACCTGACACCGTGGTTGGATTCACAAGAAGTTCATCTTTAAACCTATGTAAAATATGCTTTGTTTTCTGAATTTTTATAATGAGTATTTCTGTATTTGAATTTGGCGCTCTGCAATCTCACTGGATGTTAGCCAGATGGGACGCTAGCGTCCCACATACCCTACAGAGGCTGTCAGAGCAGCTCACAGCTTACTGCACCTGTACATAGCCCATATATAATTTAGCCCAAACAACTACCTCTCCCCCTACTGTATTTATTTATTTTGCTCCTTTGCACCCCATTATTTCTATCTCTACTTTGCACATTATTCCACTGCAAATCTATCATTCCAGTGTTGTACTTGCTATATTGTATTTACTTCGCCACTATGGCCTTTTTTTGCCTTTACCTCCCTTATCTCACCTCATTTGCTCACATTGTATATATACTTATTTTTCTACTGTATTATTGAGTGTATGTTTGTTTTACTCCATGTGAACTGTGTTGTTTTATGTGTCGAACTGCTTTGCTTTATCTTGACCTTTTATCTTGGCCAGGTCGCAATTGTAAATGAGAACTTGTTCTCAACTTGCCTACCTGGTTAAATAAAGGTGAAATAAAAATAAATAAATAAATAAACAAAACATAAAGACACATACACTGAGTGGACAAATCATTAGGAACACCTGCTCTTTCCATGACATAGACTGACCAGGTGAATCCAGGTGAAAGCTATGATCCCTTATTGATATCACCTTTTAAATCCACTTCATCTACTAGTGTAGATGAAGAGGATGGGACAGGTTAAATAATCATTTTCAAGCCTTGAGACAATTGAGAAATTTATTTTTGTGGATGTGTGCCAGGGTGAATGTGCAAGACAAAAGTGTCTTTGAATGCAACCTGGTCTCAGAGCATTTTGTATTTTTCTGTATGTAAATCTGAGACACATAATTTAGTATATGTAACGTTTCGTATGGTATGTATTAATTTGAGGATGTCCATCACCCATTTCCAGAGGAGGCTGGTGGGAGGATCTATAGGAGAATGGGCTCATTGTTATTGCTGAAATGGAATAAATGGAACAGTGTCAAACATGTGGTTTCATTATGTTTCATGTGTTTGATATATTCCATTAATTCCATACTAGCCATTACAATGAGCCCGTCCTCCTATATAGCTCCTCCCATTAGCCTCCACTGCCCATTGCGTATTATATGTTATGAATTGCAACACGTATTTTATGTTACACATTTCCAGAATGTACAGTATGTTACAAATTTGCTAAACGTATGTTAACCTGTTCATCCTATGGGGGCGCTATGTCATTATTGGATAAAAAGACGTGCCCGTTTTAAGCACAATATTTTGTCACGAAAAGATGCTTGACTATGCATGGAATTGACAGCCTTGAAAAGACAAAACTCTGACATCTCCAAAACTGCAAAGATATTATCTGTGAGTGCCCCAGAACTAATGTAACAGGCGAAATCAAGATGAAGTTTCATACAGGAAATGCCCCAGATTCTGAAGGCGCTGTGTTCCAATGTCTCCTTATATGGCTGTGAATGCGCCAGGAATGAGCCTGCGGTTTCTGCCTATTCCCCGAGGCGTCTACAGCATTGTGACGTGTTTGTAGGCATATCATTGGAAGATTGACCATAAGAGACTACATTTACCTGGTGTCCCGCCCGGTGTCCTGTGTGCGTAATCTGTAGGTCCATGCACGTTCCATTTCTTCAGAAGAGAAAGTAAAATTCCACGATGGATTTTATCGTCGATAGATATGTGAAAAACACCTTGAGGATTGATTCTAAACATCGGTTTGCCATGTTTCTGTCAATATTATGGAGTTAATTTGGAAAAAAGTTTGCGTTTTAATGAATTAATATATATTTTTTCCCTCCCCAAATGTGATGAACAAAACGGAGCGATTAGTCGACACAAATAATATTTTTTTGTAAAAACGGAACATTTGCTATCTAACAGAGTCTCCTCATTGAAAACATCTGAAGTTCTTCAAAGGTAAATGATTTTCTTGAATTCTTTTCTGTTTTTTGTGGAAAATGTTGCATGCTGAATGATAACGCTAAATGGTACGTTTGCCATCAATACT
Source organism: Oncorhynchus keta (assembly GCF_023373465.1). NCBI lineage: Eukaryota > Metazoa > Chordata > Actinopteri > Salmoniformes > Salmonidae > Oncorhynchus > Oncorhynchus keta. The sequence continues at coordinate 10,423,131 of NC_068422.1, read as the reverse complement.
GTTACACAAATGCTTGTTTTGCAATGGTTGAGAAGCATATTTTGAAAATCTGAGATGACAGAGTTGTTAACAAAAGGCTAAGCTTGAGAGCAAATAGATTAATTTCATTTCATTTGCGATTTTCATGAATAGTTAACGTTGTGTTATGCTAATGAGCTTGCGGATAGCTTTACACAATCCTGGATACAGGTTTTTTTTCATAGCTAAACGTGACGCAGAAAACGGAGCGATTTGTCCTAAACAAATAATCTTTCAGGAAAAACTGAACATTTGCTATCTGAGAGTCTCCTCATTGAAAACATCTGAAGTTCTTCAAAGGTAAATGATTTTATTTGAATTATTTTCTGGTTTTTGTGGAAAATGTTGCATGCTGAATGCTAACGCTAAATGGTACGTTTGCCATCAATACTGTTACACAAATGCTTGTTTTGTAATGGTTGAGAAGCATATTTTGAAAATCTGAGATGACAGTGTTGTTAACAAAAGGCTAAGCTTGAGAGCAAATAGATTAATTTCATTTAATTTGCGATTTTCATCAATAGTTAACGTTGCGTTATGGTAATGAGCTTGAGGCTGTATTCACGATCCCGGATCCAGGATGGCTCGACGCAAGAAGTTAAGGTTAGGGGAAGGGTTAGCTAAAAGGGTTAAGGTTAAGGGAATGGTTAGCTAACATGCTAACTTGTTGCAAAGTAGCTAAAAAGTAGTAATAGGATGAAAAGATGCTAAAATGTTGTCCGTGATGAGCTTCGACCTCGCAACCCAATAGACATTCATGTTTTACACCCATCCATGATACCTTCGTATTTGCCTTAAGTAACCATCTGTCTTATGTAACCATACCAAACTTAACATATCATGCTAATTTGAGTGTCCTGGGGCGGGAGGTAGCCTACAGGTTAGAGCGTTGGGCCAGGAACCAAAAGGTTGCTGGATCGAATCACTGAGCTAACAAGGTAAAAATGTGTTGTTCTGCCCCTGAACAAGGCAGTTAACCCACTGTTCCCCTGTAGGCCTTCATTGTAAGTAAGAATTTGTTCTTAATGACTGACTTGCCTAGTTAAAAGAAGGTAAAATAAAAAATGAATGTTTACTATGTTACATCTAGTCTATGAGACCAGGCTGAATGGGGTATGGTAGTAGATGCCAGGCGCAACTATTTGAGCATGTCAAGAACTGCAACGTTGCTGGGTTTTCCACTACCAACAGTTTCCTGTGTCTATCAAGAATGGTCCACCACCCAAAGGACATCCAGCCAACTTGACACAACTGTGGGAAGCATGGGGGTCAACATTGGCCAACATCCCTGTGGAATGCTATCGACACTTTCTAGAGTCCATGCCCCAACAAATGTATGCTGTTCTGAGTTCCAAAAGGGATGCAACTCAATATTATAATGTAAAAAAGACTCTTACTCTATGCCGCCTCACTACTTGTGGTGTTTTCACTTTGAACGAAAACAAGGGGGTTGAGCCCTGAGGCTCCTTGGGCTGGCCTTTTGGGATAGATATGTCTTTGCGCTAATCCCACCTATTCTCTGTTCTTGGATCTGAATCAACTCGACCTCAAAATAAAAATATAAGTGAGAAGAAGACTGCTCAAGACCAAATGCTACTGAAATAACAATTGGTTTAAAACCTGTTGAGGCTAGGGGGCAGTATTTTAACTTTTGGATGAAAGGTGTGCCCAGAGTAAACGCCCTCCTACTCTTTCCCAGATGGGAATATATGCATATTATTATTACTGGTCGGTAGAAAACACTCTGAAGTTTCTAAAACTGTTTGAATTATGTCTGTGAGTAAAACAGAACTCATATGGCAGACAAAAACCTAAGAAGAAATCCAAACAGGAAGTGAGAACTCAATATAGAAAACAGTGCCATTGGATGTCCATGTTAGATATGGATGAGCATGCACTTCCTAGGGCTTCCACAAGATATCACCGATTCTGGTTGTATGATTCTACTATGAAGGAGGGGCTCATAATAGCTCTTTGTGTGGGTGGTCTGGTTAGAAAGCCTCTGTCTCATTACGTGTGGTCACGAGAGAGTGTCCTACCGTTCCTAAATCAAATCAATCAAATCAAATGTATTTTTTATATAGCCCTTCGTACATCAGCTGATATCTCAAAGTGCTGTACAGAAACCCAGCCTAAAACCCCAGACAGCAAGCAATGCATGTTCCTATGCGTTTCTTCAGACAATGAAATTCTCCGGTTGGAACCTTATTGCTGATTAATGTTTAAAACATCCTAAATATGGATTGCATACATCATTTGACTTGTTACTATGACCTGTAACGGAACTTTTTGAGTTTTTGTCTGGAGGAATTGCTCGTGCTTTTTGAGGATTGAATGCTGGGCTGAACAAGCTAACAACAAGTGGCTAAATTATGGGCTTTTTGGAACTTTATGGAACAAATCAGTCATTTGTTGTTGAACTGGGATTCCTGGAACTGCCTTCTGATGAAGATATTCAAAGGTAAGTGAGTATTTATAGTGTTTTTGTAGCTTCTGTTGACGCCAAAATGGCGGCTATTTCTTTGGGTTCTGAGCGCAGTTCTCAGATTATTCTTTTTCTGTAAAGTAAAAAAAAAAATCTGACACAGCGGTTGCATAGAGGATACATTTATCTTTAATTCTGTGAATAACACTTGCATCTTTTATCAATGTTTATTGTGAGTATTTCTGCAAAATCACCGGATGTTTTGGAATCAAAACATTTCTACACGTAACGTGCCAATGTAAACTGAGATTCTTTATATATATATATATATATATATATATATATATAAACATTATCGAACAAAACACACAATACATGTATAACATGATGTCCTATGAGTGTCATCTGATGGAGATAATCAAAGGTTAGTGATTCATTTAGTCTATATTTATGCTTTTGTGACTGTGAAATACCGCTCTGTGTGTTTTTGAATTTGGTGGTCATCTAACATAAATATATGTTGTGTTGTCGCTGTAAAATATTTTAAAAATCTTACATGATGGGTAGATTAACAAGATGTGTATCTTTCATTTGCTGTTTTGGACTTGTTAATGTGTGAAAGTTAAATATTTCGAAATAATATTTTTATCAGCTGACTGGGAGGGCATGTTCCCTTCAGGGAACTCCTTGTGCCTCCCCTAGCCCCAACAGGTTTTAATGTCTTCCCAATGTCAACCAACAATGCACAGGATAGCTTGGACCTGTTGGATGGAGGAAACATCAGCCATTGATGATGAGGAACATCCTAACCCTTCAGCTACATGCATCACCATCAGCATTGTGCCAATGTGACTTTCTACCCGCTACACCAGAAATCAAACAAATAAACTTTTATTTCTCAATATTTCAATTCACAAGATAGAATGAACTGGCTTCCTCCTGTGATCCACTGAAGAACCATGTAGGCGCTTTTTTATCCTGGGAGCTGGTTGCTGGCTGAACATGCATTGCATGTGTGTTTCATTTAAGTTCTACATGTGTTCAGTAGTCCAAGTCATATGTGGTTCAGTTACTCCAACAGTAGTCCAAGTCATCCATGGTTCAGTTACTCCAGCAGTAGTCAAAGTCATAGGTGTAAGTCATCCATGGTTCAGTTACTCTGACAGCAGTCCAAGTCATCCATTGTTCAGTTACTCCAGCAGTAGTCCAAGTCATCAATGGTTCAGTTACTCTGATCGTAGTCCAAGTCATCCATGGTTCAGTTACTCCAGCAGTAGTCTAAGTCATCAATGGTTCAGTTACTCTGACAGTAGTCCAAGTCATCAATGGTTCAGTTACTCCAGCAGTAGTCCAAGTCATCAATGGTTCAGTTACTCTGATAGTAGTCCAAGTCATCAATGGTTCAGTTACTCCAGCAGTAGTCCAAGTCATCAATGGTTCAGTTACTCTGACAGTAGTCCAAGTCATCAATGGTTCAGTTACTCCAGCAGTAGTCTAAGTCATCAAGGGTTCAGTTACTCCAGCAGTAGTCCAAGTCATCCATGGTTCAGTTACTCCAGCAGTAGTCCAAGTCATCAATGGTTCAGTTACTCTGACAGTAGTCCAAGTCATCAATGGTTCAGTTACTCCAGCAGTAGTCTAAGTCATCAAGGGTTCAGTTACTCCAGCAGTAGTCCAAGTCATCCATGGTTCAGTTACTCCAGCAGTAGTCCAAGTCATCAATGGTTCAGTTACTCTGACAGTAGTCTAATTCATCAATGGTTCAGTTACTCCAGCAGTAGTCTAAGTCATCAATGGTTCAGTTACTCTGACAGTAGTCTAATTCATCAATGGTTCAGTTACTCCAGCAGTAGTCTAAGTCATCAATGGTTCAGTTACTCTGACAGTAGTCCAATTCATCAATGGTTCAGTTACTCCAGCAGTAGTCCAAGTCATCAATGGTTCAGTTACTCTGACAGTAGTCCAAGTCATCCATGGTTCAGTTACTCCAGCAGTAGTCTAAGTCATCAAGGGTTCAGTTACTCCAGCAGTAGTCCAAGTCATCCATGGTTCAGTTACTCCAGCAGTAGTCCAAGTCATCAATGGTTCAGTTACTCTGACAGTAGTCCAAGTCATCCATGGTTCAGTTACTCCAGCAGTAGTCTAAGTCATCAAGGGTTCAGTTACTCCAGCAGTAGTCCAAGTCATCCATAATAATTGGTAAAGGGATGGCTGCAGTGTTACAGCAGTTCATTTAATTGGTAAAGGGATGGTTGCAGTGTTACAGCAGTTCATTTAATTGGTAAAGGGATGGCTGCAGTGTTACAGCAGTTCATTTAATTGGTAAAGGGATGGTTGCAGTGTTACAGCAGTTCATTTAATTGGTAAAGGGATGGCTGCAGTGTTACAGCAGTTCATTTAATTGGTAAAGGGATGGCTGCAGTGTTACAGCAGTTCATTTAATTGGTAAAGGGATGGTTGCAATCTTACAGCAGTTCATTTAATTGGTAAAGGGATGGCTGCAGTGTTACAGCAGTTAATTTAATTGGTAAAGGGATGGCTGCAGTGTTACAGCAGTTCATTTAATTGGTAAAGGGATGGCTGCAGTGTTACAGCAGTTCATTTAATTGGTAAAGGGATGGCTGCAGTGTTACAGCAGTTCATTTAATTGGTAAAGGGATAGCTGCAGTGTTACAGCAGTTCATTTAATTGGTAAAGGGATTGCTGCAGTGTTACAGCAGTTCATTTAATTGGTAAGGGATGGCTGCAGTGTTACAGCAGTTCATTTAATTGGTAAAGGGATGGCTGCAGTGTTACAGCAGTTCATTTAATTGGTAAAGGGATGGTTGCAATCTTACAGCAGTTCATTTAATTGGTGAAGGGATGGCTGCAGTGCTACAGCAGTTCATTTAATTGGTAAAGGGATGGCTGCAGTGTTACAGCAGTTCATTTAATTGGTAAAGGGATGGCTGCAGTGTTACAGCAGTTCATTTAATTGGTAAAGGGATGGTTGCAATCTTACAACAGTTCATTTAATTGGTGAAGGGATGGCTGCAGTGTTAGAGCAGTTAATTGAATTGGTAAAGGGATGGTTGCAGTCTGACAGCAGTTCATTTAATTGGTTAAGGGATGGTTGCAGTCTTACAGCAGTTCATTTAATCGGGAAATGGATGGCTGCAGTGCTACAGCAGTTCATTTAATTGGTAAAGGGATGGCTGCAGTGTTACAGCAGTTCATTTAATTGGTAAAGGGATGGCTGCAGTGTTACAGCAGTTCATTTAATTGGTAAAGGGATGGCTGCAGTGTTACAGCAGTTCATTTAATTGGTGAAGGGATGGCTGCAGTGTTACCTTTCTACTCACTGTGTGTGTGTGTGTGTGTGTGTGTGTGTGTGTGTGTGTGTGTGTGTGTGTGTGTGTGTGTGTGTGTGTGTGTGTGTGTGTGTGTGTGTGAGTGTGAGTGTGTGTGTGTGTGTGAACTCCACTGAACCCTGTATCTGATTCTATGCTTTTATACCATTGTTCTGTTCGCTCATGTTGTGGCTGGACGCTAGTATCCTATCACAACACCATCTGGAAATGAATTGTATCAGCCCTTTCTTTTTCTCTGTGGAACTGCAATCATATAAAAAACAGAATACGGAACGGCTTCAATTGAAAATGTTCTTATGAAAGTTCAGACCACAAAGAAGTTCAGCTGGCTTTATTGGCCATTTAATATTTAACACACCGTCTAGAGAAGGAATCTATGCCTCCCACCACCACCTGGTGGGTGGAAAACAATAAAACAAACCAACGAAAGAAGTGTTAAACAATCCCATTACTGTGAATAATGGGTTTAAAATGCTTTTCATGTGATTGACTTTGGGAGTAAAGGGGTTGGTGTATAGAACAGAAAGCACTCAGCTGATTGGTCCTAGAACTATGACTCAGGAGGTTCCGTCAGGGATGACCTTCAATCTTGAACAGTGAGCTAGGAGTTCAAAGGTTGTAGATTAAATTACCATGGCCATCATCTTTCATCAGTTAGTTCACGTGTAGTAGTTAATGGCAACGCGGTCGTGTTAGAATGACGACATCTGTGGGAAGACAACGCTATTACCTCAATTCACAACTAAAATCAAATGGGATTATGTCATCAAATTCAATTAGTATGACTATTTGTTGGCCAGGTTTTATTCTGATTTTCTTGTGCTGTTTCTGATAACTCCTGAAACAATTCTGAACACAACATTACGCTAACTCTTCCAGATTATACTGTACAGTATGTAGATTGAAATACATATTAAAATAAGGAAACGCATGGTTACATGATTTTCAAATGTGCATAACATGACTGAGGGAAAGGACATTGTATTAGGTGTGGACAGAGGACTTAGAGTGATTCACAGGGGGCTTGTTAACTCACAGGCTAAAAGTTGTGTGTGACCTAAATGGTGCCCTATTCCCTATGTGGTGCACCACTTTAGACCACAGCCTTATGGGCCCTGATTAAGAGTAGTGTACTTTAAAGTATAGGGAATAGGGCACCATTAGGAACACATATTGCACGTTATCAGGACGTCCATACTTCTCAATAGCATGGAGACTACGTTGACACCTGTGGAACCAGGACAACAACAACATCAAATGAGTCTCTTAAAGAAAAGTAGGGAGGATTGCAGAGAGAGAGAACAAGAGGCTGAAGGGGAGATAAGAAAAGGCATGTGGGTGATATATAGAAAGAATGAGAGAGGGAGTGAGGGAGGGAGTGAGTAAGACAGGCAGGGGAGGGAGGCATGGGGAACAAATAACTAACAAGAAATGCTGATATCATGGGTGACAATGTTTGTATCCCAAATAGGGCTCTGGTCAGAGGTAGTGCACTACATAGGGAATAGGGTGACATTTGGGACGTAAACAATGTTTAATAGATGATATTCAGAGCCATGGCTGTACATTCATCACACATCACCACATTGTCCTGGTACAGCACTGCTCAGCCCATCTCAGGTGGTGTGTGTGTGTGTGTCGGGGGTATCAGCCGAGGCCTGGGGGCGAATAAATGACTGTCCGTCCGGCAGTGCGTTAGCAGATGAAAAATAATGAATTGTGAAGAAAGAGGGATGGAGAGAAGGAAGCAAACAAGGAGAGATGAGTCTCATGCAGTCATCCTCCTCCCTCCCCCTTCCTCCACCTCTCTGGCTCCCATCCTCCTCCCTCCCCCTTCCTCCACCTCTCTGGCTCCCATCCTCCTCCCTCCCCTTCCTCCACCTCTCTGGCTCCCATCCTCCTCCCTCCCCCCTTCCTCCACCTCTCTGGCTCCCATCCTCCTCCCTCCCCCTTCCTCCACCTCTCTGGCTCCCATCCTCCTCCCTCCCCCCTTCCTCCACCTCTCTGGCTCCCATCCTCCTCCCTCCCCCCCTTCCTCCACCTCTCTGGCTCCCATCCTCCTCCCTCTCCCTTCCTCCACCTCTCTGGCTCCCATCCTCCTCCCTCCCCCTTCCTCCACCTCTCTGGCTCCCACCCTCACTCCGTTCCCCCCTCCAAGCGAATAATTATGGAGTCTGCCAACTCACTGATACATGGGAGATTATATTAACACCTTAGGCTGCTCGAGCGCCACTGTACCACCTGTCTGCTTCTCCGCCCCGCCTGGGAACTCCTGGCTGACAGGCACCCAATGGAAGAACCACCAAAGACAGTGAGGCAGCTATAGGATCCTTCTCAGAGCTATCTGTCCACACATACACACCTTGCTTTGATATGACTGGGAGAGACTCATTACACACAGACATGCCTGGTTCTCCAGCCAGCAAAATATTCCATTTAGCAGAAGCTTTTATCCAAAGCGACTACCCTCTGTAGTGCCTTTTCCCTATACAACAACCATTTGTCCAAATGTCCAAATGATAAAACATTATTGCGAGAATGCATTACAATAAAAGGAATAACTAAGCTTGATGACATACTTTTCTTTTTCTGTTTTGTTTCAGAAATGGAGCAGAGTAGTCCATTTTCCAGGGGGTTTATTTTTATAAACTTCTCCTGTGTTTGCCCCCCATTTATTGATAAATCCCCCATCATAGTAATATTTCCTTCATCATATCTGCCCACGATACCTTCCCTCATTCCCACCCCCCATGTACCTGAAAACCATTTCTGGCAACCCTGTACGCGCTACGGTTAGGCAGTAGGCTTGTGAGATGTGAGATGACATCATACGTGAGATGATAACATTTTATTTGCTTTCAAAAATTGTAAACATCTTGTCAAGTCTTGTGCTCCGGTTCTTGTATACACTGTAAAAAATAGATGCAGATTTTGTTGAAATGTGTTGAAAAATGGCCAAACTAAGTTGATATTTTCTGGGGAATGGGCGCAGTCATCTATGACTTTGCGTCTTATGCCGCGTTCAAAATAACTCTGAAAAATACAAGGTAAAATATGACATCAGTGATCTTTAAGTTTGAGCTCTTGAAAGAGGCCCAGAGTTGGAATTCCGAGTTGGACGAGTTAGACGACCAACAACACAGAGTTACACATGGGATAAACAAACGTACAGTCAATAACACAATAGAAACATCTATACAGTGTGTGAAAATGTAGTAAGATTAAGGAGGTAAGGCAATAAATAGGCCATAGTGGCAAAATAATTACAATTTAGCATTAACGCTGGAATGATAGATGTGCAGATGATGATGTGCAAGTAGAGATACTGGGGTGCAAAATAACAAAAATAAATAACAATATGGGGATGAGGTAGTTGGGTGGGCTATTTACAGATGGGGTGTGTACAGGTACAGTGATCGGTAAGCTGCTCTGCCAGCTGATGCTTAACATTAGTGAGGGTTAGTGATGCTTGGATGATGAAGTTTGCATGAATCTTTTACAATAAATGGTAAAATTGAGGAATAAAGTTTAAGACCTTTCATTTCCATAATTGAAAAAAATATATTTAGATGCTGTTCAGACATGTCATGCCCTGACCTTAGTATTCTTTGTTTTCTTTATTATTTTGGTTAGGTCAGGGTGTGACATTGGTGGTGTGTGTGTTTTTGCTCCTGTCTAGGGGTTTTGAATGTCTATGGGTGTTCACTAGTCTAGGTGTTATGTATGTCTATGGTTGCCTAGATTGGTTCTCAATTAGAGGCAGCTGTTTATCGTTGTCTCTGATTGGGAACCATATTTAGGCATATTCCTTGGGTATTTCGTGGGTTATTGTCTATGTTTATTTGCCTGTGTCAGCTTCACGTTTGTTTTGTAAGTTTGTTAAGTTTCCTCGTTTCATTAAAGAAGATGTATTCTCATCATGCTGCGCCTTGGTCTCATCCATTCAACGAATGTGACACAACATTGGTGTTTAGAAGTGTTTGTTGCCTCATACGTTCTGTTGCTACTGTTGCAATCACAAATATGTGATCGTACGTGTCAAAGGGTTAATATTAGATTTTTTGCACCAGCTCTTTTGCACCAGCTGTTCTTGACCGTCACCCCTTTGTCTTTCCGGAGGCAGCATCTTGCCGATGCATGAAAAACCTAGCCAGCTGTATGTTATCCATGTCGTTGTTCAGTCACAACTCAGTAAAACATAAGATATTACCGTTTTTAATCTTCCGTTGGTAGGATAGTCTTGATCGGAGCTAATTCAGTTTGTTATCCAATGTTTGCACGTTGGATAATAGAACTAATGGTAGAGGCGGATTACCAACTCGCCGTCGACTCCATACAAGGATCCCCGACCTACGTCCCTGATATCTCTGTCTCTTCTTCATGCGAATGACAAGGATTTGGGCCTTGTTCGGTATCTGAAGTAAATCCTTCAGGTCCAGTACGAGGTGAGTAATCGATGTCCTGATATCCAGAAGCTCTTTTCGATCATAAGAGACAGTGGCAAAAACATTATCTGCAAAATAAGTTACAAATAACGCCATCTCCTCCGGCGCCATTGAAACCATCTGTAGCCTAATAAACTTCATGCTTTTTCCAAAGATTTATAGTGTGAGGACCACACAACGTGTCATCACGTGACTCCAAGTTTTCGATATGATTGTTATTACATCAATTTCACCAACATTTCTTGCATAATTAATTTTACCAACACAAAAAGATCCCATCTTATCTAACGTATTTTGTTTGGTCGACAACTGCAATGTTTACCGAAAAATGTTCTGTTTCCATCAGGCCTGTCATTACATTTTTTTTATCCGACAAGTACTTTACTGGCTTTAAAAGGTTGAATGGAAATCTGGTTAGAGAAACACTCAATGGTAAGTTTTTGTACTTTCTAAATCATTGCAAAAGAGGGTATGAGTGCAGCACAGATGAGTAACATCTATTGTTCATTTGAATGGTGAGAGCAGGCTGGAATGGTGATAGCATACCCTAGTGGCATCCCACTGGGAACACACTGGTTGAATCAACGTTGTTTCCAATGGGATGGAGAATATTTTGTAGAATATTTGCAGAATTGCAGGACTGAAAAGATTGCAACATGTTTAAAAGCCCTGCAAAGTTTCACAAAAGACTGCATAATACCTTTAAAGATTTACAATGTTTCAAAGACACCTGCCAAGTTTCATAAAAGGCTGAAAAATACTTAAATTGCCTGCAAAGATTCAAAGACGCCTGCGAAGGCCTTTGAAATATTTCACAAACTTTTATGAAATGTTGAAACT